>NW_010189040.1:14045-14357 GCF_000695765.1 Mesitornis unicolor | reverse complement strand
GGACCCGGCCGGTTCCTCCCCCAGTGACCGTGTGTCCTTGTTCAGCTGCTGTAGTCGGGAACTTAGCTCACTGATCACAGTTGGCTTGTCGTCGTCAGCCCCATGGACGGGCCTGCTCTCCATGGGGTCCCCCCATAGCTTGGACCTTCTCTGAAAGAGGTAGCGTGGCCGGCCAATGCTGGCAGATGCCAGAGTGGCCGCATGTTGCTGGGAGATGAGCTCGCTGTCCGAAGACTGCTTCAAAAGTGGGTCCCTGAAAGTAACCGGCCCCTTGCTGAGCTGGGACTTGAGCTTTGGCTTTGGAGGCACTGG
>NW_010189040.1:12103-13815 GCF_000695765.1 Mesitornis unicolor | reverse complement strand
GCTCGTGCTGCCGCTGGTACGGATGGCGCGCCGGGCGCGGCCAGGTGGCTGACCGGGGTGCCGGGGGTGGTGACCAGGACCCCGTTGGCGAACTCGTCCGGCGGAGGCACCAGCCCGATCTTGGCCAGCTCCTCCCTGGTCTCCTCGTCGCTGGAGGAGAGCTGAGCCGGGGGCAGGGTGACGGTGTAGGGCTCCACTTCTTCCTCCGAGCTCCCCTGGCCCAGCGTCTTGTCGGAGACCGGGCTGACCGGGGGCTGCCCCGCGGGGCTGGGCTGGGGCTCTGCTTTGGGGGACTCCACTGACTCGGTGCAGACCTCGGGGACGGGCGGCTTCTCCTCCTTGATCTCGAGCCCGATCTCGTCTTGGCCGTTGCTTGTGGCGTGAACCATGATGAGGCCGGCGGTCTTCTGCTGCGACGTGTCCACGATGCTGATGATCATGGACTTCTTGTCTTCTTGCTTCTTCTCCTCCTTGCTGGGCGTCTCCGCTCGCACCTCGGTCTCCTTCCTCAGCGTGGACGGAGTCCCCCAGGGGCTCTTCACGGGGGCCAACGTCCCGGCGTCCGCCCCCATCGCGGCTTTGCCTGCGGGTGAGTACGCGGGGGACACCAAGCTCTCCAAGTCCCCCCTCTCCCGTTCTTTGGTTTGGATGTCCACAAACAGGGGCGCCGCTCTGTCGGAGTCGGGGCTGTGGATCGGGGGGGGCGGCCGGGGTGGGGCTTGGGCCCGTTCCCTTGCGGCCAGCGCAAGCGCCAGTGGCGAGTTGGGGTCCAGGGGCTTTCCCGTCAGGGGGTGGATGAAGGTTGAGGATGAGCTGCTAATTAATGGCTTTAAAGCTGAGACAGGGGAAGGCAGTAGAACATCTCGGCTTCCTAACAACCGCTCATCGATGGACCTGGACTGCTGCAAGGACGGCATGTCGCTGCTGGGGGGGCTCCCTTCGATGGCCCCGACCGAGAGGAAGACGGTGGATTTCCGCCTCTCGTCCAGACGGCGGTCTCTGTCCTTCATCACCCCGGCGATGGCAGTGGCGAAGGGGATGCTCGTGGCTTCGACCTGGGCGATGCCGGCGTGGTGCTGGTACTCCACCCCGCTCAGGCGGTGGCTCCTGCGGGTGGGCGAGGGCTCCCTGGTGAAGCCCCCCGTGATGGACAGCGCCGCCCTCTCCTGGGCGTCCTCCACCTGCAGCTGCTTCACCAGGGGGCTCTTCTTCCTCTGCGGCTTGGTGGGAGCGAAGAGGCTGACGTTGAACTGACCCATGTTGGCGTAGGGGTTGTCGATCACCCGCCCCTTCCTCTTCAGCTTCTCTGGGGGCGTGGCGGACGGACCGGGCCGGGGGATCTCGGTGGGCTCCACAGGAAGATGCGAGGAATCCTGGAGGATTATCATGGAGCGAGCCCTCTTCTGCCTTTCCGGGTAGGGAATGGAGGTCCTCGCCTGGTCGTACATCTCTGACCCATGTTGGCGTAGGGGTTGTCGATCACCCGCCCCTTCCTCTTCAGCTTCTCTGGGGGCGTGGCGGACGGACCGGGCCGGGGGATCTCGGTGGGCTCCACAGGAAGATGCGAGGAATCCTGGAGGATTATCATGGAGCGAGCCCTCTTCTGCCTTTCCGGGTAGGGAATGGAGGTCCTCGCCTGGTCGTACATCTCGGCTGCGCTGATGACCTGCGGGAGCCCGTGGAGCTTGGCTTCCCGGGTCGGCTTTAAACTG
>NW_010189040.1:6940-12002 GCF_000695765.1 Mesitornis unicolor | reverse complement strand
CGGCGGCGGGATCCCGTGCCCTTCCCTAACGGTGTCTTGCATCGATGTGCTCCGGGGAAACTTCCCATCCAGCAAAGAAGCAGCAAGTTTCTCGTCTTCGCCTGCAAAGCAAGGACAGGGCGATCAGAGGGGACGTCCCCAGAGAACCAGAGCAAATTGGCTGTGATGTGACATCTCTGTTGTCCTCCACCCCGCTTTCCTTCTGAGGCGGCTTTCCACTTCAGCTTGTGGTGCGAGCAATTGTGGTTTGGCCTTCTGCTCACGTTCATGTTCACTTTCACTTTCACTTTCACTTTCACGCTCACATTCACTTTCACATTCACGTTCACATTGAGGGCAGCCACAGCCTCTCACGATGCCTCACATTGTTTTAAATCCATTGAATGGCTGCACCCAGCACTTCCCAACTGGGCTGCACGCTTCCCAACCACGTTGGACACTTCCCAACCCCACCGAACATTTCCCAACCGCGTTGAACACTTCCCAACCACGTTGCACACTTCCCAACCGCGTATAACATTTCCCAACCAGGCTGAACACTTCTCAACCATGTTGAACACTTCCCAACCCCACAGAACACTTCCCAACTGCGTTGAACACTTCCCAACCAGGTTGAACACTTCCCAACCATGCTGAACACTTCCCAACCACGTTCAACGCTTCCCAACCATGTTGAACAGTTCCCAACCACGTTGAACGCTTCCCAACCACGTTGAACACTTCCCAAACAGGCTGAACACTTCTCAACCTCATTGAACACTTCCCAACTGCGTTGAACACTTTGCAACCATGTCGAACACTTCCCAACCCCATTGAACACTTCCCAACCGCGTTGAACACTTCCCAACTGCATCGAACATGTCACAATCAGCCCGAATGCTCCCCAGACCAAGGCAGCAGCCGCAGAACCGAGTCCTGGCTCACCGGAGCCTCCCGACACCCAAGCGCCAACACGCGAGACGGCTGAGCACCGCCAGGTTGTGCTGCTCGCAGCAAACCCCAACGCCTTCCTGGCGCTCTCTGCGCTCGTGTCGCACCCCCAGGGGCTGCATATGCTCCATGCGCCAGACAGAGCAGGGTCTCGCAGAAACGTGCATATGTCAAGAATTGTGAGTACCCGAGGCAGTCGGATTGTGCCATTCTTACTCCTAACTTGCTATCTGGGTGCACAGAGAGGGATTTTCCAGGTGCTGGTAACACTCAGAGCACGAGGAGCTTGCTAGGTAAAGTAATAGGAGGAAAAAATCCCTTAATATAGCAAATACGGTGCAAGGACTCGTGTGGATGGAAGCCACCAGTGCAGCTTGGCCAGCCCCTGTGTCTCTTCCCTGTGTCCTGCTCTGCTCATCCCTTTCTTGCCATCCCCCTCCTCCTCCTCAGCCACAGCTCCACTGTTTTTGAGGTTTCCTGGTTTGAGCTCAACAGAACTGATTTCCTATGCAGTCATTTCACTTTCCAGCTCAGTCTCTTCTCAGGGGCTGAACTGTATGACACTATCAGCATGTTTTTCCACAGCGTGCACTTCTACAAGTGATAGTGCTGGGATGTGATGGAAACATGGCAAGGCCACTGGCTCACCATGGCTGCCGTGGCTGCACCTACAGGAGGAGCAGACCCAACCCTGCCCAACCAGGGATTGCATCCCACACACCCACACTCAGTGCAAAGCCCAGGGATCCCCAGGGGCTCCACCCTTCCACCTTGGACCCTTCCTTCCCTCTCCACCCCTGCAATGGCCCAAGGCCCAGCAGACCCTGCTGCTTCGCCTGCCTCTCATCCTCAGCCCTGTGTTCCTGCATCCTGCTCATCTCAGCTGAGCTGGGAAGCTAAGCAGGGTTGGGCCCGGTCAGTGCTTGGATGGGAGACTGCCTGGGAATACTGGGTGCTTGCTCCCACTGCTTCTGGCTCCAGACTGGGACTTTTCCAGTGCTCCCAGAGCCTCTGGTGACATCCTCGTCATTGGGGGAGGATTTTATATTGGTTTTGTATATATATATTTGTACATGTCTGTATCTATTCCATTATTTTCCTATTTACATTATTATCCTGCAGTATCAGTATTTTTATTTCATTAAATCTCATGTTTTCTTTTTCAACCTGTAAAGTCCCTTCTTCTCTTTTCTCTTCCCTCCTGGGCAGGGCAGAGGGGTTCACAGCGAGTGTGTGCCTGTGGTTTAGTGGCCAGCCCAGTGCTAACCCATGACACTCTCAGGATGGCAAAGAGCCATGTCCTGGCACTGCCGCTCGGTGACCACCGGCGTTTTTGGCTCCAGCGCCTCCTCTGTGACATCCCCCAGTGCTCAGAGGGCTTTGGCAGCTGCACCCCAAATCGCAGCCGTGGTTTCACCGAACGCCTGCAGACTCAGTGCCCGCTGGGGAAAAAGGGATATTTTGGCCAGCGAGCGCTGCAGTTTCCATCTCATCACACTGCTCAGCCCGTTGCTGCCTTCAAAGCAGTGCTATTTTTATTAACACAGTTTGGGGGTTTTAATACCAAAGCAGCACAATGAGCTGGAAGCGCCAACCAAGCTCAAAGAGAGACTGGACAAAGGCACCGAGGATGTGCTTTTGTGGGGTGTTATGTTCAGAAACCTCTGAACCAGAGACAGTGGCTGCAAGGGGGAGCATTCAGGAGAAATATCTCATCCATGCCCTGTTTCCACGCTACCCTGGGCATCCGCCCCAGAGCGATGCTGAAGACCGGCTCCTGCACTAGATGGAGCCGTGGTTTGGTTCAGCACAGACATTGCCATGCTCCTCACAGCATGAAAAGCCAAAAAAACCCCTTATGGCTTTCCTGCTTCATACTCGGGACGGCCCAGAGTGGAAATAGGGAGATTTCTGCTTACGGTGCCCAAATTGCCCCAAACATGGCCCAGCGCCACTGGAGCTTGGCATGGGGCTGTGCTGGCCGTCCCAATGTGGAGGACATGGGCATTAAACTGGACCTGGCTCCTCTTCCTCCCGTCTCCTGGCCTCCAAAGAGGGGACTGGGCAAGTGGTGGCCAGCCCAGGGGAGACCCTGCTGCAGGGAGGAGTTTTGGGTTTATTTCACACAGCTGCTTCTGCAATTATCCGTTTTATTCTCATGATTGCCCAGTTGTTGTTCTCTGCCGTAAGACCACAGCATGACCGAATCCCAGGTTGAAGGGACCCCCAAGGACCATCCGGTCCAACCTCTGGAGGTAAAAGCATCGTTTAAATGAGAGCAGTCAGCCCCTGTCAAGCTGACTTCAAACTGAGCAGTGCAGGGGAACTCACCACTTCCCTGGGGATTGTTCAGTGTCTGATTGATGGATTATTGCAATTTCTGATTGGTGGATTATTGCAATTTCTGATTGATGGATTATTGCAATTTCTGATTGATGGATTATTGCAATTTCTGATTGATGGATTATTCCAGTATCTCATTGATAGATTATTCCCATTTCTCATTGATAGATTATTCCCATTTCTCATTGATAGATTATCCCAATTTCTCATTGATAGATTATTAACCCAGTCTCCTCCTCTGCCATTAGCATCCCTCCCCCATAATTTTCTAACACAGGACATCCAAAGCTCTTCCAAGTTCAATGAGCAGCTTTACATCTCGAAATCTATGATTTACATCTCAAAAGGACCCAGAGAGGCCAGAGGAAGGGGCTGCCAGGAACTCCATGGATTCCAATGTAAAAATCCCACACTGAGAAGGAAGAGCCCCTGGCAACTGGGCAGACTGGGAATCACCTCTGCGGAAAGGAGCTCATGGGGCCCGGTTGGGACTGAAGTGACCATGGGCTGACTTGAGGTTATGGAGAAGATAAAGGCAATGGGGAGGTTATGGAGATAAAGCCAATGAAGTTATGGAGATAAAGCCAATGGAGATACCGAGACAAAGCCAATGGAGATACCGAGACAAAGCCAATGGAGATACCGAGACAAAGCCAATGGGTTGAATGGCTTGAATGAGCTCCGTCCCCGTGAAAACCAACATCTCCTACTGCTCCTCAGCGGGAAAACCCAAACACGGGGGAGATCAAGGATGGGAGAGGGGGAGGGAAGCACATTCTGGGCAAGGTCTCTCTGCTCTGCTCGCTGTGCATCGCACCTGAGCCCTGCGTAAGCCACGGCTGTTTGCTCATCGCTCCCTGTGCTCTGCTGGGGACGCTGCTCCATGCTCCGCTTCCCACCTCTGCAACCTTGATAGGAGGAGGTAATGAGGGGAGGTCAGGCTCTGCTCCCCATAACAAGCGATGGGATGAGAGGAAATGGCCTCAAGTTGTGCCAGGGGAGGGTGAGGTTGGATCTGAGGGGAAATTTCTTCCCCAAAGGGTTCTCAGGGCCTGGCAGGGGCTGCCCAGGGCAGTGGGGGAGTCCCGATCCCTGGAGGGGTTCACAAACCACGCTGTGATGCTGTGATTCATCGCAGTGAAGACACACACACATCCCACAAAGAGCATCAAGGCATCACCGGGCTCAAACTACAGAGGTTGGCGCATGCAGGAATGAAGAGTTTGAGTCAAAACGGAGCCTCCAGCCACCAGCAAAGAGCCCAGACTGGGGGTACCCAGCGTCACGGGTCCAAGATGAGCATCATGGTGCTGGGTTTGTGCCCACAGTGCAGCTCAGCAGCACCAGGAGCCTCATGGCGCCCCCTCTGCCGTCACCTCTGCCACCCCCTTCGCCATCGCCAGCTGCTCGATGCAGCATTCATCTCCAAGGAAAACACAAAACCGCTCCGTAATGCCTTCGGGCCGGTTGCCATAACAGCCTAAATCCCTGTGAGAAGCTGACTCTGTGCATTAATTGGGGCTGGCAAACGAGGCAGATCCCTCCAGAGCCCACCCCCTGCTGCCAGCCTGGCTTTCCCATGCAGGGATGGGGAGCAGCTCCCGACGCCAGGAAAGTGCCAGGAAAGTGCCGAGCGCTGCAGTTCCCATTCAGAACTGGGAAACAGGAGAACGTCAGCGTCCTCGGAGCGGGGCTGGCATCAGCTCCAGGCAACGCAGAGCTGACGGGAGCAGGAGGAGGAGGAGGAGGAGGAGGAGGAGGAGGAGGAGGAGGAAAGCCCGGGCCCGTC
>NW_010189040.1:3891-6867 GCF_000695765.1 Mesitornis unicolor | reverse complement strand
GAGAAGGTACCCCAACCCCCCCCAGTCCAACCCCCATGGGCAGGGACACCTCCCCCAGCCCAGGCTGCTCCAAGCCCCGGCCAACCTGGCCTTGGGCACTGCCAGGGAGGGGGCACCCACAGCTTCTCTGGGCAACCTGGGCCAGAGCCTCCCCACCTCACAGCCAGGAATTGCTGCCCAAGATCCAGTGGAAATCTCCCAAATTCCAGTCTAAAGCCATCCCCCCTGGTTCCATCACTGCAGCCCTTCTCAAAACTGCAGCGAGGGTTGACTTGAGGACCTGCTGAGAAGGGGGAAGCCCTGGGAGGTCACCCCGGGTCCGTATGGCCAGGACGGTGCTGGGGGTGGATTGGGGACGGCTGCTGGCCCCGGTGCCGCCCTGAGCTGTGAGAGCAGGAGGAGCTCATTGTCCCAAGGTGTTTTTGCACCCCATGTCCCCCCTCATCCCCTGGAGATCCTCAGCCCAGTGCCTGTGCCACCGCAGCCCAGGGCAGTCCCAATATGAGGACATGAGCAATGTCCACCTCTGCAGAGCCAGCATGGGTTTGCTCCAGAAGGGACGTCACAGAATCACAGGACGTCAGGAGTTGGAAGGGACCTGGAGAGCTCCCCCAGCGCAACCCCTGCCAGAGCAGGATCACCAGAGCAGTCACACAGGAACACCTCAGGGCTTTGGGGGTCTCCACACAAGGAGACTCCACAACCTCTCTGGGCAACCTGGGCCATGCTCTGCACCCTCACACTCACAAAGTTTGGCCTCATCTTCAGCTTGAACCTCCTGTGCTCCAGCTTGGGACCATTGCCCCTTGTCCTGGCATTGGACATCCCAGAGCAGAGCCTGGCTCCTTCCTCCTGACACTGCCCTTTCCCAATGGATCCCCAGGAATGAGGTCTCCCCTCAGTCTCCTCTGCTCCAAGCTCAAGAGCCCCAGCTCCCTCAGCCGCTCCTCAGCAGGAGATGCTCCACTCCCTCCAGCATCTTTGTGGCCCTGCTGGAATCTTTCAAGCAGCTCCTGTCCTTCTTGAAGGACCTCACGCAGACTCTCAAGTGATCTGAAGTCCCCGGTGCTGAGCAGATGGCATGGGCGCTGTCCTGGAAGTCTGACAGAGATCTCCTTCTTGCAGCCTCCCCACTGCAGCACTCTGCTTTCCTTCCCATTCTTCCCGAAATCCTCGGCTGTCGCTGCAGGCAGTCGAGGGTTAACCGGCTCCGTCTCACATCTTCAGATGCAGACACGAAATGCTCTGATCTTTTGTCACAAGTCCCTGGGAACCAAAGCCAGCGGTGTCACGTGCAGATAACTCAGAGCATCTCTTCACCAAAAAACCCAACCGACCGACTGAGCCCTGCTTATTTCCCATCCAGTCCCTCGCTTTCAGTAGTGATTTTGATCACGAAGTCAACCGACTGCACAGCCTGTGCGCCTGTGGCCGTGGGTGTGGGATGACAGCTCCAGAAGGGCTTCTAAAAGGAGCCGGTTGCAACCCCGTTTCTGCTGTTTCCTATCTCAGCTCAGCTGGAATCCCACAGAAATCCGCTGCTTTCCGAGGCTCTGCTTTCCATGAGCAGGGAAGCGGGGAACGTGGAGTTGTGTCCCTCCTCGCAGGGCTGCTCCTGCCGTGCAGACGGACGCGCAGCATCCTCCGAGCGAGCAGGTTGAGTGGTTTTTCCCTGTATTTGTGGTTGGGTTGTGGCTGGGAGGGCTGCAGCCCCTCCTGCTCATCCCCAGCTCTGCTCTTAGGGTGCAAATTGAATCTGGGGTTTGTAACGTCCCAGTTGTGCAGTGTGTGGGGATCCTGTGCGAGGAGCGGGGTCTTGGTGCTGAGCAAAAAAGGTGTCCATGGGCCGTGAAAATGTGCAAATGAGGGCAAAAACCCTACACAGAGCCCATAAACCCCAAATACAGCCCATAAACTCTACACACAGCCCAACCTACAACACATCAACCCTACACACAGCTCATAGACCCTACTCACAGCCCAAAACCCTACACTCAGCCCAACCTTCCAGTGCATAAACCGTACACACAGCCTGACCATTCAACACACCAACTCTACACACAGCATAAACATCCAATACATCAGCCCTACACACAACCCATAGACCCTACACACAGCCCATAAACCCTACACACAACCCATAAACCCTACACACAGCCCATAAACCCTACACACAACCCATAAACCCTACACACAGCCCATAAACCTTACACACAGCCCACAGACCCTACACACAGCCCACAGATCCTACACACAGCCCATAAACCCTACACACAGCCCACAGACCCTACACACAGAGCCCATAAACCCTACACACAGCCCACAGACCCTACACACAGCCCAACCACCCGTCCAGCTGTACAAACCCTACACCCATCGAGTCACCCTCCGTGCAGCTGTGCACACTGAGCCCCTGGCCAGGACCCCGCACAACGAGCATCACACAATGAAGCCGCTAACGAGCGCTGCACAACGAGGAGTGGGTTTAGAGCGACTTCTTGAGCCACTGAGCCCGCTTTCACGAGCAGAAAGCAGCTCTGTATGGGCAAATATTTCATACTTAATGAATTTATGATCTCTCACTGGGTAACGATGCTGTTTTACACAACAGATCCCTTCTAATGTGAGCTCCAGCCATTTGTGGCTGGATCGAACCTCGCACAACTGCTGCTCAGAAGCGTTTTCCCAAGCTTACTTCCCTTTGGTCACTGCAGAGGCTTCCTGTGCCCCTTTCTCAGATGGAGTTTACTGCACCAGTAACACATCAAATCACAGATCACTGGGTTGGGAAAGAGCTTTAGGATCATGGAGTCCAACCATGCCCTGTCCGCCACCAAACCACGTTCCCAAGTGCCACATCCACACGGTTTGGGAACCCCTCCAGGGATGGGGACTCCCCCAGTGCCCTGGGCAGCCCCTGCCAGGCCCTGAGAACCCTTTCCAGTTGAACCCCCCAGCTCCCTCATTGCTCCACAG
>NW_010189040.1:0-3616 GCF_000695765.1 Mesitornis unicolor | reverse complement strand
CCTGCAGCGTCCATGGGGTTGTTGTGACCCCAGGGCAGGACCCGGCCCTTGGCCCTGGTGAACCTCACCCCATTGCCCTCAGCCATGGGTCCAGATGAACCCCCTGCCCACGCTGTGATCACCACCACCTTCCTGAGGAAATGAAAGGTTTCTCCCACTGCAGCGAGGCCGTGGGTCAGTGCTGTGGTGATCCCAGGCACCGAGGCAGCCCGCTCTGCTCCTTTCCACCCCGGACATCATCGTCATTGCGACGTACGAGCACCTAATTAATGCCTCCACTCACTGCCAACACCACATCCCATCGCCTGCTCGGCCCAGGCTCTGTTTGGGCTCCCCAATCTCAGGAGCTTTCATGGGTTTGATGGTGGGACAGCAGCAGCTCTATCACATGGGAGTCCATGTATTTGTTAAAGATTCTCTCTCTTTCTGATGTTTTAAAGATGAACTCTTCCCGTTTGTTTCCAGGTGACTCATCCCCACATCTGATCCTCCCTGCCTGGCTGCTGCTCTCGGACCAGGCTCACGTGGGACCGCAGGTACCAGCTGCTCCCGCACCAGCGCCAACGTGAGGGACGTGGGCACTGCAAGTCCCCGGCTCCGCACACCAAAAAGTACATTTGGACTACTCACGCTTGCATTTCTCAACCAGTTTTACATTCAGGCCGGGATTGTGCTGTAGCTCGGAGCAGAATTTACTTTCTATTCGCTTACTTTCTGTGTCAAATACACGATCTGCTTTGGCATCCCCATTGCTATCAAACGATGCCTTGGGGCACCCTGCCACACACCAAATGCTGCCCCCGTCCTCTACCCCCTTTCCTCCTGCCCCACAGCTTCTCCAGGGATATAGGAACGCACTCACCCCAGAAAGCCACAGGTTTTCACTTCCTCCCATCCCCTTGTGCAGAGAAAAGGGGGAAAAAGGTCCAGAAGAAACTGTAACCATGGGTGCGGAGGAAAGACTGAAGAACAAACATGAAAAACACCAACACATCAGCCCCAGCGCAAACCCGAACCACAGCCCTCAGCAGCTGCTCTGGGGACAGTAACTCTGTCCCAGTGAAACCAGTATAGTCGCAGTGCCAACCACTTGGGATGGGGTCTCAGCACCCCAATACGGCCAACAGAGGAGTGCCGGCGCAAGGCCCTGCCCTGGTTATCATTATAAAAACCTCATTTGTCACCCGCTCAGCCTGGCACAGCTCATAGTGGCATGCTCAACCCCTGTGCCCAGCACACCTGTACTCCCAGTACAGCCCAGTACGCCCAGTACAGCCCAGTCACTGGCAGGCAGCAAATCCCCGCCTCATTTGCCAGCACAGAGCAGGGGAGAAACCCCCAATTCCTGGCAGCCATAAAGAGACTGAGCACACATGGGATGTCTGGGGGTCTCTGGTGCAACCTCTGCATGGAGCAGGACCACGCCAGCGCTGGAGCAGGCGACCACCACAACACAAATCCCAGCAAACACCGGAGATCTCCAGTCACCAGGGCTGGGTCCTCACCACCGCTCCCCGCGGCCGAGCTCTCCTCGTAGGCAGGGATCTCCCCAGGTTTGCCTTACCTACGGATTTTGTCCGTGGGATTCCTTTGCGCAGTGAAACGTGGGGCTTCTCGGCTCCCGCAAGGACCCCCGTGTGTGCAGCCATTCCCTGGCGCTCAAAGAGTGACTGCAAGGGGAAAAAAGGGGAGAATTTCCATTCTGGACATCGGGAGACCGGGCTGGAAGGACACAACACCCCAGTGCACCTGAGCCCCCCAAATGGGGGGACATGGGGGCTTGACCCCCACCGGGCTGCACCCCAGACCATGGCCCTGCCACCGGGATGGCCCCAGCCCCACAGAGGGGACCCTGGGGACGAGGATTTTGTTCCCACCCTTGCCATAACCTGACCCTCGGCTGCCCTGGGATGCGTTAACCCTCCCTCGTCTCTGGCTGCTCCCAAAGCTGCCTCCTACCACCCAGCACTGTGCAGCCCCCCCCATGCTGAGCTGGCAGCCCCCCCCACCCGCTGCATTTGTGCTTCCCCTACAGGTGCCACTTCTCCCATTTTCTTTGGTTCCTCCCCAGTCCCAGCTCCACAGCCTGCAAATCCCAGCCAGGCCCAGCTTGGCTTTCCTCACGCCTTCAGGGCTGCAATCTGTCCTCCCCAGGGCAATCCCACACCGGTGAGCCTGTACTGGTGAACATGTACTGGTGAGCCCATACTGGTGAGCCTGTACTGGTGAGCCTGTACTGGTGAGCCTGTACCAAACAGCCCAGAGCACCTCCTGCCCAGACTCCTGCTCTGCACCTCCACACCCCCCGTCCCTCTGCTCCCACCCCTCAGAGGAAGCCCATTCCCCAGCACCAGTCCCGGGGCTGGCAGTTGGACCCATCTCAGTTCCGTGCCCATCCCTGTCCCACCACACACCCATTGCCATGCCCGTGCCCATGCCCGTCCCGCCGCGTGCCCTCCTCTCTCACACTGATCTCTGCGGGCGTGATGCGCCGGCTCGTTGGTCGCTGCTTCACAGTGGCTGCCCTGGAATCCGCTTCGACGATGTCTGCTCTCAGCGCGGGCTCAGCTGCGGCCAAGATCTCATCCAGTTTCTCTGAAAAGCCAAATGTAAAAGCAGACGGGTCAGCAAGGGCGGCCGTGCCAGGCAGCTCCCCCACGACAGGCCCATCCCTGCAGTGCGGCTGAGTGGGGACCCCACGTCCCTGTGACTGAGTACAGAGGTGAGGAAGGGGCTGCTCGTCTGCCTTCTCCAAAGCCAGTGGCTAAGGAAGGGTTTGGGGGTGTTTCTGAAACCCCTCACCCACCACCATGGGCAGCCAGGCACCGGCCCAGCCCGGCCCAGCTGGGGACCCGCAGCCCGGCACACAGCACCCATCCCAGCTGCGCATGGTGTCACTCATGCACCCTGCCCAGCT
The DNA here is from genome assembly GCF_000695765.1 of Mesitornis unicolor. Lineage (NCBI taxonomy): Eukaryota > Metazoa > Chordata > Aves > Mesitornithiformes > Mesitornithidae > Mesitornis > Mesitornis unicolor. Next base: position 699 of record NW_010189040.1, on the reverse strand, counting down.
CTGAGCTGCACCACGCTTCGATGAAGTCTGCACCCTTACCCTAAAAGAGCAGACTTTTGCCCTCTGGGGCCATTTTTGATATTGAGGATGAGACCGAGCCCCCCTGACCGCTGCGGCGGGGAAGGGGAACCCAGCGCCACAGGAACCACGAGCAACGCAGAGATCCACAGGACTCCATGGGACACAACCAGCGTCAGTCCAGTGTCTGTCTGCGACAAACTGGGATGTTTCCTCCACGAGGGTGCCCCAATGGCCCTGACGGGAGTAACCAGACCCCCATGCACCCCCGTGTATGCCTGTACATATTTTGTACGCACACAGTTACCACACTGACCCTTCTTCATATGTTGGCTAGGAAAACACTTCAAATGGTTCAAATTCTAACTCCACTGAATTTGCCAGCACTCCTGTTAATTTTTTTTTAAAACTAAGCTGTAAATGGAACTTAACCCTTGATAAATCTGGGAATAATGAGAGTAACCCATGACAGAGCCTGCACAGCTGAGCACCATCGCTGAGGGGCAGGGCTAAGTGGGAGGGCTCTGGTTTGAGCCTTTACAGGTGTTCTGGGTTAAAATTAGGGAACCAGACTTAAAACTGAGCATAAAAGAACAACTGAGCTCTAGGTGGTGGTGTGGTGCAGCAGCAACCACAGAGCTGTCATGGTAGGGCCCTGGCCCTGGCCCTGGCCCTGGCCCT
>NW_010189039.1:21372-25825 GCF_000695765.1 Mesitornis unicolor | reverse complement strand
GTTTGAGGTATTTCCAGGGCTCTCGCAGGGTCCAGGCCCTGGTTGGTGGAAGCAGCGGAGATACAAACTGCGATGACCCTGTAGACCCTGTTGTGAATGTGTATGGATATTTATATAAGGGTTATATAAAGTTATATAGGTAACTGTGTTCTGGCAGGCTCCCCCAGCCAGATTTTTGCCTTGCCAAGAGTCAGCGTGAAGCCAGTGTGAACTGGCCAGAAATGCTGCTCTGCACCCGGAGCAGATCCAGACCAGGCTCGCACATCAGCAGTGAGCAGAGGTGGTGTTTGTGGCCATGGAAGTCGTGCTTAGCCAAAGTTAAACGTGCGGGTTTCTCTGCTCCTGGGAGCAGCCATGTCCCACAAAGGCTGTCAGATCGCTGGCAGCCACCTGGCTGCTGCTCACCTTCCTCAGAGCTCCCCCCGCTGTCGGGTGAAAGCTGACTGTGTGTGAGCCTCATCATTCATTGTCCCACCTCCGCTGCCTCCCCTTGCTCTGGATGACTGGTTGTGCCTCGGGTGCATTTATGTTCCCCGTTTCTGTTTCTGCCCTAGTCCTAGACTCTCCTCACTGCCTGCTTCCTGAGCTGTATTTCTAACCATCCATACTCTTTTGCTTCTGTAGTCCTTGCTGCAGGATCTGCTCTTCTGTTACCTTGTCTCCTGGTTGAAATCAGCTGCCTCTGGCCTTGTTTCAGCTTTAATAGCTTCTTGTTTCAGGCTATGGTTTGCATTACAGGCTCCCTGATTTCAAAGCCCTTGAGCCATCTTCTGACTCTGCTCCTTTTGCCTTGCCCATTGGATCTGTGGATCTTTTTGTACCTTAGTTGGCACCGACTTCTGCTTTCTAATGTTATTCCAGCACTGCTGTTGCCTTGTCTACACCTGACAGATGCTTTCCAGTCTCAGCTGAGACACCCTGAAGGGATTCATAAAAGTGTGCTGAGAAGAGAGACGCCTCAGGCTGCGGTCAGACGTGGCTGCTGACCCTCAGGAAGAGCAGATTGCTCCTTGCTGTGTGCTGCAGGACTGTCTTGGGAGAGGACAGCACCCCATCGGATCTGCCAGCAGAACAGACCATTGCTTCCTAACCCTTTCTTGTCACAGTGATATATGTTAAAAATATCTTCTGTCTTATTGCTGACCTGGATCACTGTGACAGAACCAAAACCAGACTACACGTAAAATTACAGTTTTGAAAGGGGACTGGAAATAAGTACATGGGGGTAGTAATCTCCTCACTCACTGTAATGACTTTTTTACGTCAGCCTAGGCCATTTGATAGGAAATGCCAAGGACAGTGGTGATCTAAGCTGTGCCCGTTTTTAGGATATAGATGACTGTAGAATCTGCTTGGGATTTGTAATGCCTGATCCTGTTGCTTGAGAAGGAATGTGAACTTAACACCAGGGAAGAAAAATATTTCAGCCATTTTGCTAGGAAGTATTTTGGGTATGTGGCCAGGAAGCTCTTTCTATTGGAACCATTCATGTTTGCAAGGAATAATTAAATATTCATTTTGAGAGACGGGAGAATGGGCACTGGTCTTAAGTCTTCTGGTCTGAGCACTCACATGGATACGGAGGAACCAAGATTCAGGTCTCAGCTTCACTGAATACGTAATTTAATGTATTTAAATGTTAATTGGAGTCCTGGTGAGTGCCCTGAGCATTAAGCTACAGAAGTACTGCTCATTCTTGTCTTTTTCCTTAGCCCAATTAATGTTTAATTATTTCATGCAAATTAGAACCACCCTACAGGAACGATGGTGATTCACCTTCCTTGTGGTGTTCTCCAGCTTGCTGATTATTCCTGTGAGGTGAGGTACTTGCAGGTTCAAACCATCTCGTGGAGGATGTCATGGATTTGAAACAGGCTCCCCCAAATTTAGGATGAGTGCTCTGATCACTGAGTTGGTAGCTGAGGGAAAGATGCCTTGTGTCACGTACTGCCCAGGTCAGCAGATGATCCCTTCTGGACCAGGCCTGGTGGGGGACAGAGGGACAGATGTGTGCTGGATCCTGCCAGGGCTTCAGCACGAGTTAGGATTGAGGTTGCTCGCCACTGATTTGGCTGTGTAGTACCAGGGCCCTTGTCTGTTGCTGGCATAGGTGGTAGCTGAGTCCAGAGAAATGAAAATGTGGACTTCAGCTCCCGAATTCCCTTTGTGACTGTAGTCATAGACAAAACGTACTGTCAGGCTTGCTTTTAAATGAAAATCTCTTGCTGTTGTATTTGGCTTTTCTTTTTGTCGACACCACTAGAAAGCCCTGTGTGAATACTCGAACTGCTTGCTGCTCTTACCTCCCAGTAACATTGCAATGAGGCGCGATGTCCAAGAGGGCCAGGCTCGGTGCTTATCTCGTCTAGGAAGGCACCAGGAGGCTCTGGATATTGCAGAAAAAATGGTAAATAATGCAACATTTCTTTTATGCTGTGAACATCAAAATATTGCCAGTAGTTCTTTTATATGGGTCATTTTCTGTAAAAATAATCTTCACGTGTATAATCCTTCAGGATGTTCAGTGCTCAGAGTATTTGGTAAACAGAGGGTAACTGTCACTGCAGATGTAATCACTCTTTAGAAATCAGAACACCCTGTACCACAATGAGCTCCCTGTGCAGGGAGGCTGGTAGTCCTGGAAGGGACTAAATATCATGCTCTGCCAGGCAGAATTAATGTAATGTAATAGGAATTATAAGAAAGGGGATAAATGAGTGCTTAAATCTTTCCACTATAAAAGTGACCATTCAAAACTCCCTTTTATTTCCATATACTTGCTGCCAAACTGCCACCAAGAAGAGTATCTGACCACAAATCGTGTTTTTCCCATAAAGGAAAATGTCCAGAGGCTCTGGAGTCTGCAAGAATTTTACTGCTGCTGTTTATTTTCTGTAAAAGGTGTTTACACTTCAAAGAAGGGCAGCTGTGTAAAACTCTGAAGGCAAATAAATGACAGCATTTGGGGCCTTCTTGCCTTTTGGACCGGGACAAGGCAGCCAAAGGGAATGCTGTCAGCTTGGTCGTGCGTGATCTGTATCACGTAGTATTTAAAATTAGGAGCACAGTTTTGTATGATTTAAAAATTACCTTTAGCAATATTTATGTGTCATTTTTCAGACATTTTGTTAAGATCTGAGAGATGATTCTGTTCTACTCCTCTTTTTAATCTATCATCTTTTGTTTCTAGAGAAACGACGCTACTAACACAGATCACTTAACGACAGTTCTCAGCCTTCAGTTTGCCATTTACCAGGGTCTGGAAAATGTAGAAAAAAAGATCACATGTCTGCAGCACCTGATCTGCCTACATCCTTTCAACCCGTGGTACTGGAAGTTACTTGCTGAAGCTTACATGAGCCTTTTACAGCATGTGTCTCCGTTAGTCATTCCAGAAACAAAGCTCAGTCGGTCTGAAGAGGTCAGTGTAAGTGACAGCGGATCCAACACATCAACTGGAAGAGAGATTGATTTGCAGCCTCACGGGTCAGAGGGGCAGAAAGAAGGCTCTTGGTCCAGCCGTGCTGCAGGAACAGAGAGGGAGGATGCAGTGACTTGTAGCAGCAGCCAGGCTGTCAAAGAATTCGTCTGCACTTCGGAAGACCCGGAAAGGACGGACAAAGGGAATCGTGCAGCCTCCGAGTCCTGGGAGCAGAACATTGGGATAAAGGCATGTGCTTCCTTCATTAGAGCAAGGTAACTCAAAGAATAATTAGAATGATGCTAACTTCTCCCAGTTGAGAACAATTAAAAGCATATTTTTTCCAACCTTAATAGTTTCAGTTTACATTTGCAATTTAAATGTTTCAGCATTGGCAATGCTAACTTAGAAGCACCCTGCGATTGCCTCAGATCTAAAGCAAAATCCGTTTGCATGGTATCTGGGAACAACTTAAATCTGAGTGGAAAGAGTAAACCAGTGTCATGCTCTGCTGAGAAGTGAAACGATTTTTAATGACCTTATTATATGAATCTTTTCAAGTAATTATACAGAAAAGTGTGTTCTTCAACAGACGCTTCTGTCAGAGCGTGGCTGTTTGCTGGTTTGGTGTTACAGGCGCAGCAGCAGAAGTGCCCCAAAGGAAGGCCAGCCACTCGTCCTGTGCCACTGCCACCTGTCTTACTTGCTTGAGGCCTCATGCTTGAGCGAAAATGTGTTTTATAATAATACCCCAATCTGCATAATGGTTGAGGTTGAAAAATGAACTCTGTGACAGCTGATTGACAGGGCTGCATTAAATGGTCTTTCCTTCCCCCCCCCCCTTCTTAAAACTCTTGCATAACAACAACAATCCCCAAAACATCATCTTTTGAAGAGATAATTAGGAACTGTTTTTGTTGAAATAGTCTTGGATTCCCACCCCCTTTGCCTCTCATTGATGTATTAGTCACTAAACGTATTTAAGGCCATTTTATGGACTTCCAAAAATGTTTCCAGAGGACACTTCATAAC
>NW_010189039.1:12280-21341 GCF_000695765.1 Mesitornis unicolor | reverse complement strand
TACGGAAAGATTTAAGAAATATAAAAAAAGTTGCAGTTGCTTTTAACTCTGCTCAGAGACAGTGACTTGAATTGCTGCTTGGGAGAAGTTAATAGATTTAGTACCAATACTGAATATTAAAGCTACATTCATATTACAGTAATTTTGTGTTGCTTGTTTTGGTGTGTGTGGTTCAGCATTGAGACAGTTATAAATTGAGGGATTTTGTTGTGTGCCTGCAGAGTTTCACAAAGTGTCACTGTGTTTTGGTTTTTTTAGATACACTTGTCCAGGGTGAGCTTCCCCTCCTGCCCAGGGCTTATGCGTTAAAGAGGTTGTCTAATTTAATTTTCAGCTCTGTTGAAATTTTAAGGGAGATGTGGATGTTGCATGAAAATAAATTGCTCCAGGAAAAGGAATGTTACTATTGCGACGTTGTTCTGTGTTAAAGCATCACGAATAATTGACTCTTCTAGTTTTGCCAGCAAAAAATGGAGAAATGGTTTTCTTTATTTTTCATTGAGATTTCACTCTTTCTTACATTGTGTTGATGCAAATTTTGAAACATAAACACTTTACAAATTGAAAATACTTTCCACTTGTACTTTGCATTTCGCAGTCAAAACTTGACGGAATTTACAGATTGCTTCTTGGCTCAGACTTGTAAATTTTGATGTTTATAATGCCCAAATGAAAACTTTCATCTAAGATCATAAGTTTTCTCTTCACAGCAATACACACCTTTATTATAACACCTGCTTCATTTAACTTTGGTAAATGTGATAACAAATTGTTGCTGTTCTTTATGCATAAAGCTTGAATTAAACATAGTTTCAGCAGCAATACTACTAAGTCCCAGTGGTCCCTTGGTCGAATATACCAAGCTATTTCTCTGCTGACATGTTTTACAGTCCTGGTGTGAGCAGGACTCTGGGAACTGCCACTGCTCCAGCAGTGGATGAAGGGGGTCCCTTGGTGACATGAAGCCACATTGTAAGCACAACGTCTAAACTTCACCAAATCATGGTGGTGACTTCTGGGGCACTGCCTTGAACGTAAAACTGCGATGAAAGATTTTGGAAAATATTCCAGAGTTGGCCTTTGTGCAGAGGATGTCTGGTGGGAGGTGTCCCTGCCCATGGCTGGGGGGTTGGACTGGATGATCTTTAAGGCCCCTTCCGACCCAAACCATTCTGTGATATTTGTTTAAACCCTAAATTTCTAGCTTTTCAGGTTACAAAGACAATACCTGCTGTAGGCAGCAAAGCGCTGCTGTCTTGTTAAGCTGTGATAAGGCTGTGGGACAGCTGATGTACTGCTGTTAATGCTGGCAGATCCCAGCTTTGCTTTTGAATTGTGTGACAATTACACGGGGAGGAAAATGTTTCCACAGAGCAGCCAGAGATGCTTGACATGTTGTTTTTCAAAAGTACTTCTCAGTACTTTCGTTCAGCACAGGTACACCATACCCATAGTAGATTGATATGGATGTATTAATTTCTTTGCAGTTTTTGCACTTGGCAAAAGTCAGGAAGAAATGCTGGTTTATAGTATTATATTTGGGGTTTTTTTTAGGTTTGCTGACTTACTCGTTTGCCAGCCGTGCCTTTTTTTTTAGCTGCCTTTTTCATTTCAGACTTTTACTTCAGCTCACCCAGTCGCAGCTGTCGTCCTTTGTCCTGGAGAATAACGTAAAAGGTCAGAAAGAAATTGATGACAGAGTGGCACAACTTGGTTTCACTGAGAACTCTGTGCTGCTGGTGACCGAGGTAAGGGGATGGTTCATCCTGTGCGAGTTCCCAGCCGTACCTAGGCTGCTTGAGGTACCCAGGCCAGTTCAGTTACGATGTCCTGTAAGTGTGACACTCCCCTCAGCCAATTAGCTGTGCCAGGAAGCAAGGTCAATTAGCCGGGGCGGGTTGTCCTGGTGCTGCGATATCTGGAACTGGCACTGGTTTGTGTCATGCAGGTGTATCCCTGTGCTGCTGAGGTTTCCTTCCAGGAACGCTCAGGGTTGTTGAGTTTCTCACTGGATTTGTATTTGCAGATGCATCATTGCTGTGTGTTTCCTGGGATGCAGATTTTATCTCGGGAATTTTAGATGCCACAGAGTGAATCACAGCTATGAAGTGGAGATTACTTTGATGGCCACAGTAGTATTAAACGCTTGCAGGAAGAGTATTAAACAAACATTTTCAGAAAAAGCCAGAGGCACCCTTTTACATGATTTCTTTGTTCTGATTGATATACTTACTGGGTTCTAGTTTTAAAGAAATACAAAGGAGGAGAGTAACATTGTGTGTTATTATTTGTAGGAATTTAACATTTTTAGTGCTATTTATAGAGTTTCTGGCTTTTATCTTAAGGAACAAAAGGAAGCCAGTGAGGGTCTAACTTTGCTGTTACAGCTTAAAGTTAGTAAAAGCTGAGCCATTGCCAGGCTGGCAGGCAGTCTCATAGGATTTCATCCGTCAGAGGGCAGTAGCATGCAGAGTATCACAGGCTTTGAAAAGGCTGGGAAAAGAAACTTCTCTTGCTTCCCTTGCTCCAGCACCCCCCAGGAAGAGGTTAGAGAGTTCATGCTGTTGCAAGGTGAGCACTGGATGCTGAGTCGGCGTTGCGATTTCCACTGCTGCTACTCGGAGAGTAAAAGTCCCCCCTGCAAGCGTAGTCAGCAGCTGGGTGGGGTTGTGCAGCTGCAAAGTTTGGGCTCTCGGTTCTCTGTTTATTGCAGAATGCAGACAACTTGATCGTGACTTGGAAGCATCTCCCTGAGGGTGTGTGGTTCATGTGTCAAGGGCTTTTCTTGTAAAGATCTGCTATTAATGTCGTATTTGCTGTTTTCTCTGCAAGTTATTTTCTTGTTTCCCCATCTTCTTTCTTACTCTCTTTGCAGGTTATGGGGCAGGATCTTATACCAGAAAAACTAAAAGAGGAGTTTCAGGGTGAGGTGAAATGCATAGGCCCTTCAGCGCTGTCGTCGTTGGTAACTGCATCAGCCACAGAATTTGAGATCAAATGGTTCGGTAATCTCCAAGATGATTTACGTCACTTTGACAGACATTTCTGTTCAGATACATATCTCCCATCTCCAGTAACTTAAAGGTTTTGTTGTATTTATTCTCGTATCTCCAAATGATTATGGAATGATACATGCAATAAAGTTCATAGTACATTTTTTTAAGAACTCTTAGTGTGTATCTTTTATGAATATATATAAAAATCTCTGCATTTAAACTTTTAACATCTTCTAATTTCCTTTGTTCAGTGATTTGTTTGTACTTAAAATAATAAGGAATCCAGTATAAAATTGAGCTTTCAGTTCAGCTTTTAGAGGTAGCTTACCATCATAAACCTTGCTGTGTTGGCTTGAAGCACCTGTGATTTTCTGGGACCTGCAATGCTGGTGGGATGGAGAGCTTCCTTTAGGAAGGTCAGTTTGAAAGCTTCTTGGTATGAAATTGTATGTTGCATTTGGAGCCACAGAATTAGCCATTTTCTTAATTAATTACTAAAATATTTCTTGGTTAATTGACATTACAGTGATTTCCTGTTCAGAGCTGGAATGCTAGAAATCTTAAATATATTTATGCTGAGAAATTGTCAATAAGAATTCCATATGTTATAGGAAAAAAATGTACGTGGTAAATATTTAACTTAGAACTGGAAGATTTTCCTTCTTCCAAGCTGAGTGTTTTTTGCAGGCACAGAACTGCTGTAGTCTTGTCTTCAGTGTGCTTGGAGGAGGGAGGAGAGAAGCTGTCAAGGTTGTTCATGTGTACTGAAGAGTGTTCAGTTTGATCAGATCCTTTGTAAAACCCTGCGAGGAAGATCTTCGCTGTGAAAACTGGCAGCGTTGTTTCTGCATCGCACAGCTCCTTATGTTGTGCTTTCGGTTGATAATGACACCGCTTTGCTTTACTTTCTGACACAGGGGTGCTTCATGCTTTGGGCTTCTGCAGAAGGCAAAGATTATCCTGGAGTTCCACTTGCTTGAAATAATTCACATTTGAGCAAGCAAGGTGTGCTCTTTCCCCGTCTTGTCTTAAACTGTGAGACTTAAATTCTTTGTAGCTTTTTGTAAAAGTTGTTCTTTAATGGATATAGTTTAAAACCAGGAATCTCTTAGACATAATTTGCTGTGACTTCATGTTTTCATGTGTTTTCTTTCTGAGGTGCTAAAGAGTGCTGAAACTTTAAATAACTCACAATGGAATGGTAATTCACCTTACATGAACACACTTTGCTGCTTTTAGGTGAATTCTGAAACTCTAAGATACTGCCTAGGGAACTTGTCTCTAACTCTTGGTGTGGTGCAGCCCCCTGCTAAGTTGACTGTGAAACCTCTCCGGAAAAATGTGGAGTATTGCCTACAGCCACGTCAGATTATCTCTGATAGTTTGGTGACTTGATGCGATTAAACCACATCCTGGTCAGCTTGTTACGAAAGATGATGACTTGGCAAGTATACTTGGGTAAGCATTCATGCACTCACAGTGTATTACAGAATATTCGATTTAGTCATGCGTGTATTTTACTAGGTGGAAATTTTTGCGTGCGTGTGTAGGGCACTAAATTTGGACGGCAGCGAAGCTGCCTGAAAGGGTGGGGATGCTTTTAAGACCAACTGGTGTCATAAGTTTTCAGTAGAGACCATCCATAATGTGCTGTAAATTAATTACGATGTTGGTCTCAACAGAGGATGTCTTACAGCAATGAAAGAGCAGACATGGAAAGCTTAATGTCAAATGTGTCGGCAAAAAAGTGCAGCAGGGACTTACTCTCGGTTTCTTCTTAAATTTAAGGTCATGAGTAGCCACTTAAAAAGGGTATGATCTGTTTTGCCATAGCTCCGGGGTAGGTTCAGTAGTTAGGACACCAAAACCTAGCTTTTGTGGAGCCAGGTCTGTATAGAGATTTATTGGGAACTCACCAAATGATTTGGCTCCACAGTTTAGAAAGTGGAAACAGCTCTGGAGCTGTTGTAGCAGCAAATGCTTGCCAAATGCTGTCATTTTGTGACTGAGATGTCCAAATAACACAGCGGCCAGCCAAGGTGGTTTGGAAACTTTTTGGTGTGCGTGCAGGTCATTTGACTTGGGGTTGTGTCTCAGACTGGGAACGCAGTGGTTCACTCCCCACCGGCTCCAGGAGCAGAGGCAGGTTCTTAAGAGCAGGCAGTATTTTCTCAACCATAACACTAAAGCAAAAATGTTTGTAACTACTGCAAAGCAAATACCATGAATTTTGTTCCAAATGTGTTGCATGGGTACTGTCCCAAATAACCAGTGTTTATTGCACTGGGGCTATGAAATATTCCTTTGTCCCTCTCATGCCTGGCTATCTCTCATCTCAGCTACTTCAACTCCTCCTTTTTTGGCATGTCACTTCCAACTCGTTTTCTGTTGCTGATCATGTCACATGAGGGGCTTTGCATTTCCATCTTGCATTTGAATGCCTCATCCTTGCTTCTACATTCTGCATAATTCTACATCTGCCAGTAATAAGATTTCTTCATGTTTTGGCTCTTACAATGTTATTATTGGTATTAGTATGTGCACCAGTACTTCATGCTGGGCTAAATAGCAAATTTTAGTATTGCAAACTGCATGTGAGAATCCATTAACAGTTACTGAGGTTTGATTTTGTTATTTTAAAACTTGGTCGTGTTACAGACACTTTGGGAGGGACCCTCTGACGGGTTCTGATGCTTCTGCAGTGATTGCTGTGTACAAACACAATCTGTTCACGTGTCTTGCTACTTAGTGTTTGAATCCCGCTGGCTTTGAGGTGAGGGAGCGTGTTAGTGCTGTAACTGGTGACATTAACACAAGTTTTCTCCATCACAGAATGGTTTGGCTTGGAAGGGACCTTAAAGCTCATCCAGTCCAACCCCTGCCATGGGCAGGGACACCTCCCACCAGACCAGGCTGCTCAAAGCCCTGTCCAACCTGGCCTTGAACACTTCCAGGGAGGGGGCATCCACAGCTTCCCTGGGCAACCTGTGCCAGTGTCTCACCACCTTCACAGTAAAGAATTTCTTCCTTATGTCCAGTCTAAATCTCCCCTCTTTCAGATTAAAACCACTGCCGCTTGTCCTGCCACTGGGTGTTGGGTTCTTGTTGATTTCAGAAGAAACAGAAAGTGTTTCCTCTTCACCTGGGCTCTGACCGTATGGAGCTCACACAGCTTTTGGAAGAGCAGACAGTAAGGTGCACAAGTTGGAAAGATGAAGAGACAAAGTGATTCTCAAAGAGATTTTAATGAAAGACTTCTCTTATTGGAATGGTTGCCATATTTAGATAGTCAAGTAGAATTGTCATAGGAATGAAAATAAACTTTCCCTTCTTCCCAAGGAATCTGAAAAATGTTGCTATATACAGAATTTACAATTATATGCAATAGCTTATTGTTGTTCTGGACTCCAAAATTTGACATCAGAGGTAAAAATGTCCACACCAAAGCTAGCGCAGGATGCGTCCATCCTGTACCTTTCATCATGTTCTGTAAACTTTCCCATACACTTTCAAAATTATTGCTTTTCCAAGGATGAGAACTTTCCTCACCTGAGATCCTCCTGCTGCGTACAATTTTCATCATCCAGAGCCTAAATAATTAAATTGTATTCCTTTTCTTTATGAGCAGGTAAGAAGTTGGGCAAAATGGGCCTGATGTGCAAATGTGTTTAGGTTTCTGTTTTCTGTTGGAGTCAGATGAAAGATGAGATAAAGCAGATGTTAAAAAACCCAATTACTCATAAATCAATAGATGTTAGGCATCTAGAAACGTTGGGATTTGGATGGAAAGCCTTTGTTTCGTGAATTTTCTTAGTATTTTTTACATAAAGTTCCTATTTTTCATGGATTATTGGGCAGAAAGTTTTTCTGCTTTTGGCTGAAGCTGCAGAACCTGTGGAACCCTCTGTAACTGTATTCAGTGGGCACTACACCCAGTTTCTCTTTAAAAATTAGAAACCTCAAAAAACTCTGAAATAAAGCATCATTATTCACTTAACGTTCAATCAAATGACCACCGAGAGGATTTCCAAGATCCACGTGCTATGAAGTGAACTGGAACTCAGCCCTGGCGTGTTACAAGTAGGACTTTGCTTCTTTACCCAGCTCTGTTTTGCAGTGTGAATCCACGCAGCTGCTCTGCAGTGAGGAATTGCTCTGAGCTGGCGGGATGTGGGAGTGGAGGTTTGTAACAAAGTGAGCTGGAACGCACCCGTGTTGCGAACGAGTGGAAAAGTGCGCACAGGGTGGCTGTGAGATGTCCTCCGTCACCCGAATTGTCGTCTCGGTCCATGTCCTGGTTACCAGGCCTCTTCCTAAAATCCCTTTGCTGTGCACCTCAAGCAGTCAGCTTGGAGACTGCAGTGGTAGAAACCGTGCTTCCCTGCCAGCCCTAAGGGAGTCATCTTAAATCAAGATTAAGGTGCAATGGTGTCATGAAGGTGAACTGCTGCTGCCAGCATCACCTCGTTTTGCACGTGAACGGCAGCCTTCAGTCTCCTTATGTGAGTGCAGAAAATGCACAGTAATAAACGGTGAGTTGCCCACCGCCATGTGCCTGGCTGCATGGAAACCACTGAACCACCTCAGTCTGCTGCTACACAAACGTGCTACCACGGGCAGGCGATCGGCAGCAGCGGGGTTGCACAGTGAGCAGCATTATTTGGATGTGTTCTTCCTGGGATCGTGGTGCACCCACGGTTCACGTGGTACCAGGCTTGGCTTTGTAATTAGGGAAACGAAGCATCCGTAAGCAGCAAAACAAAACGAGACTTGAAGTCATCCTTGTTTTGTATTATAGAGAATTTCTATATTCATCCGTACACAAGCGATTGCTAAACTAGTCCTCACTACATTTCCTTGCAATCCAAAGCAACCTGGTTATTATGCAAACAGGTTAGCTTTGTGGAGGCATCTCCAAGGTGAGCTTAACCCTGTCCGGTTTGGTTCCTCTTGTCTCAATCTTACAGGTCTGTAAATGTTCATGTTGTTATAGAGAGCTGCAGAGTTATCGGCCACGTAGTGCGGCTGGTAGTAGTTAGCCTGGATGACGGCCTGTGGTGGGGGTGGTGTGAAGGAGACGTAGTTGTGGAAGGAATTAACTCTGTGGAGGGGTGGCTGGGGGCTGAAGTTGCTGCTGAACATGGGAGTTCTTGGGGTTTGCTTGGTCTGGTGGGCGCTGCCGGCCGAGAGGCTGCTGCAGGGTAAAGAGTGTTGGCGCTTTCCTCGTTGCTGTCGGGGAGGCTGCGCTGCGGGACCCAGCTCTTGCTGAACAGGAAGGGCATGGTGCATGGCGGAGACTTGGGTCCCCTCACTGGCTTGGACAGTGCATAAAGGTGTCGGAACTCTTCGTCAAACAGCTCCACCACCTGACCCGTGAACTTGGAGAGGAGGTTGCGGTGAACCTGGCCACACAACCACGTGAAGCTGGGAGGAGAGACAAGGTGAGAGCGTTAACGTCAGCCACGAGGACCTGGAGATCCCTGCAGGGGTGCTGCTACAGGCAAATCTGCGTTTTACTGCTGAAACTTCTTCTCTAAACACAGGATGGAGATGGTGTCGCAGTTGAATTTCAGGTCAGTTCACATCAGTGCTCTTTGCCTTGGATCAAGCTTTGTTATTGCAGCTGCCTTTAAAACCTTCAAGAAACCTTGTAAAGTTATGCAACCTCCTGAAGGGAGTGGTGATCCACATCCACTGCAGGACTCAGCGTCACATACGATAGCCAAGGTTTGGCTGGCAGCTCCATGGAAAGGAGTTTAGCCTCCTCTTTTGGGTACCTCTCTTGCATGCACAAGGCATAAATTAAGGTCTTGCCATGTCTTGTCTGCACACACAGAAATTGTACCGTCCCTGCAGAATGCAGTGCCAGTTGGGAACCCTCACCCACTCAAAACTGACATTAGCAAAAAATAACCTTTCTTTGTTTTCATTTTGCTGTATTGTTTCTGCATTGGTCAAGAGAAACACATGAAAGCCCAACTCCCCTTTCACATCCCACTCCCACAAAACAAACTGCCACACCTGACAAATGCTCATTTTCTTCACTGCAGAGAAAATAAAATTAC
>NW_010189039.1:391-12249 GCF_000695765.1 Mesitornis unicolor | reverse complement strand
ACTCTTTCCAAAAATAAAAACACTACTTTGCTATAAAGTAAGGGAGAAACACCACAATAGTTTTCATTCTGGTAGTCCAGAGACACCCTTTAGGAGACCCCATAGCTGTTAAATTCTTTTCCTTTAATGTGCTTCCCTAAGCCACTTGGCAAGGGTAAATCTGTGCTCCTTTACAAAACCACATCAGTGTGATTGCGCTGCGCAGGCTGCCTTGTCTGAGCAGCAGCACATCAACAAAATGAGCAGAGATGAGAGAATGAAGTGTAATCACTCTCTGCGCTGACTGGGGCTCAAGCTGTGCAGCAAAGGATATGGAGCTGCATTAGATTTGAAGCCAGGGTTATTCTGTGTCGGCGCAGCTCTGCCCCGGTTATTCCTGCGTGGCTTTATTTGCACAGGGACTGCCGAGAGCCAGAATTGGCTGTAGGTGTGTGCACTTCAAATCTTGTTCTTGCCATGTTGTGACAAAACTGTGAAGCTCAGTGGGACTGACAGCCTGTGCTGATGCTGAGGGAATACAGGCAGACGACTCGCATCAGGCTCCCCTTCACAGCATTCTTAAAGAGAGCTGGGTTTGGGGCATACTTTGGTTTTATACTGTTGCTTCAGGAGTGAAGAAATCACTGGTTTGATGCTACAGGGCAACCCTATGATGTACATTTTATGACTGGACATGAAAATGCACAGTAAGTTACCAGAATACAGGTACTTCTCATCCATTTCATTTAAATAATTCTAAACGGGGACAAAACCTTGGGTGCCGAGGGAAACAACGCAGCAAGGCAACTCCACGCTGTGTGGGTAACATCTGCTGTGCCAGCTCAACATTGCCTTTATTCACTGAGAAGCACTGTAAGCCTGTGCTCGTCCTTCAACTGTTACGGAGATAATAACCCAGGAACAAATATAAAAAAACACGCACTGTCTGGGACATCTACACTGAAGGTTACAAACTCATGTGGAGTGGCAGGGTTATACTTTATGTGCTAGAGATAGATCTAGTTTGTAAGAGAAAACTTAGAAATAAAAATACACTGCACTTAAAAATGACATTTAAAAACCCAACAAAATCAGTGGAAAAAACTGTTGGCCCAATTTTCATAGTTTACTCCCACGTATAATTTCCTGGAGTATGTGACAGACAGATACTCTCATTTGTGGCACATCAATTTTATCTGTAACCCTTGTGAGCAGAGAAAGTCAGATCCAATTTTTAATAGTCCAAAGGTTCTCCATGGACTGATGGCAGATGGGTGAGCTGTAAAGTAACAAGGTGAGACCTGTGTGATTTCAGACAAATGTCTGTGGACTTGTAGTGTCACAGCACTTCACATTTGCACTTTGCTGAAGTACAAAGCAGAACTTCACGTAAAGACTTAACAGGCTGTCATTGGCTTCATTCGAAGAGGAAATTAATCATTTTAGGTTTTAGGCCATTGTGCTCCTTAGTTTACCATTCTGAGTGCTCCTATGCAAAAGGCTCAGCGAAGTCTCATTGTCACTATCTGCTCAGAAGGATCGTTTTTCCACCATGCCTCTTTGAGCAAAGCACATCAGGAAGAAGAGAAAGCACAAAGAAGTGCTGCCTATGCTTAGGGCCAGGGCTGTGGCACTGTGTTGGGTTTCTGTGAGGGGTTTTGGTTTTTGGTAGCTGGGGAGGGCTATGGAGATGATAGCCCTGTAAGAAGATGCTAGCAGCTCTCCTGGCTCCAATTTCAGACCCACCTCTGATCAGGGCCAAGCCAATCAGTGCCCCTGTAAATTTATGTATTTAAGAGGGGGGACAGTGCATGGCCTCCCTCTCTTGCCCTGGCCCTGACCAGCGCAGGCCTGGTGTAGCCCCAATTTAAGCTCAAGCCCCGCTGCAGCTCCAGCCCAAAAGTGAGAGCTGAGAACTGTTCAAGAACCAGCAGAAGAAATCTGCAGTGGAGAAAGGAGTGGGATGTGAGAACAACTGTGCAGACCTCACTAACCGAGGTCAGTGGAGAAAAGAGGAGAGGGGGTAGAAAGAGGTGCGTGGAGCAGACATTCCCCCATAACCCATGGTAAGAGTGCACGTTGACCCCGTGCAGCCACTGGAGGTTCACCGGTGGGGCAGATCCACATGAAAAGGCGGCTGCACCTGAAGAAGCCATGACTCCATGGGCAGTGTGTGCTGGAGCAGTCTGTGGGAAGGACTGCACCATGTGGACGGGTAGCCCACACTGGAGCAGTTCATGAGGAAGCTGCAGCTGTTGGCAGACCCATGGAGAAGATCATGGAGGACTTTCTCCTCTGAGAGAGGTGCCACGTGGAAGTAGAGGAAGAGTGGGAGAAGCCCTCCCTACCCCTGAAAGAAGAAGGAGCAGCAGAGACCACATGGGATGAACTGACTGCAACCCCCAATCCCATCTCCCTTTTTTTCTGCTCTGGAGGGGAGGTAAAGGAACAGGGAACAAAGCTGAGCCTGGGAAGAAGGGAGGGGTGGAGGAACGTGTTGACTTTAAGGCCTGGTTGTAGATCTGGTTATATCTCTCACTATTCTGATGCCACTGGTAACAAATTAAATTGTTTTTCTCCCCAAGATGAGTCTGTCTTTTGCTCATGACCACGGGGTGGTCACGGTGGTGAGCAAACCCTCCCTGCCCTTTGTCTTGGCCCACAAACTCTTTGTTATTTCTCATTCCATGTGGGGGCAGGGGGGAGAAGTGCGTGAATGGCATCATGATGCTCAGTTGCCCATTGGGCTTAAACTATGACAATCACGAATTCAGTCATTAATAGATACTTCTCAGCTGTCTTTCCAGGGCCTTGTCCCAGAATCCATGTCCTGTTCTGGATCCTTTCGTTTATAATCATCTGAATCAAAACCCACCTCTCCTGTCCAATCCTCATTTGCACTGGACTTGTTTTTTTTCCGAGCACACCCTCTGTGTCACTGCAGCCACAGATCATTACAGATGCTCTGATCCCTTGCAGCACTACAGTAACATGCAGCATTACACACATTTCATCTGAAACAGAAGGACTGGGGTTTTCAGCTGAGCTCAGGTTTGAATTAACCCACACATTAGCGTTGCCTGCTGGTGGGGCAACTTCTGTATGAGAAACCTGCTCCACCTGAACCAATGTGCTCAGCAAAGCACCCCGGTGTCAGCTGTTGGAGGCTCTGAAGAGGCTGGGGGCTTTCACAGCAGCAGCCGGGCAGGTACTTGGCTGCCCCTGAGGATCAGGGTCTGTGCTTTCTGCTGTTGTCATTTTGCCTTCTTTAGGAGCACAGAGTTCATGCACTAGCTAACGTCTAATTAATTCAAAAATAAAAAGGAATAACATAGTTATCATAGGATGGAGTAGTGTAACACAGAGAAGGCAGAACGAAATACTGCATCAGAACCTCACACCATAGACACTGGCAATACGAACTGAGAGGAAAGCTGTAACTTAAAGAACTTCCTCATGCCTGCCCTTGTGCTGATGCTTGGCTGGAGCAGCCTTCAAGCTCCTCAGCTCCAGCCTGCCCTGTGTGCCAGGACCACACTTACCCACACTGACCCAAGCCATAGCTTTTTAATGTGATTTTTGAAAACTAGTATTAGTTTTAACATCTTGTGTACTAGTTTTAAGATGTATTTCAATTCGATTTCCAACAAATGTATTGCAGAAGAGCTTGAGTCTGTTTTATTCAACATCATTCTTGTTTACACCTGCAGAGGTTGGTGGATAAGGTTTAGGGTTAACAGAAAACTTTCAGATTCATAATTTCAGTGACAGCTAGCAAGCCTACAGCAGCGTCATGTACTGATAGCCAGCTATAACCCACCTGAATCAGCAAACCAGTGCTGAGCATGCTGAAGTTACATTGTGCATAGATTTACTGCTCATCACCCTCTCTGCTTGCTTGCTGGATAGGGGATTATGTAGTTTGACAAGGCTCTCGAGGTTAGAAGATAATTGCAACAGCAATGAATGACAGAAGTGGCTCTCCATAGGACTTTGAGGAGTTTTTGGTTTTGTTAGGATTGCAAAGAGAAGCCAAAAAGCAGCTTCTTGGCTAAAGAAAATAGACCTTGTTCTGTCCTCGTTCTCCCACACATCCTTCACTTCTACTCTCTCTATAAATCTGCTGTTGCCCTTCCAAACATCTTTGGTGAGGGATTAAAAAAAAAAAAAGAAAGAACAAGAAAACCACAGAACCACCAATAAAAAAACCCAAACCACTGAGTGTTCACTCATTTTTGATGATTCATTTGGAAACTGAATGAAAACTGGATGCCCACCGCTGTGGACAGCTGAGCTCCTGCAGCCTACGCTAACCCCGTGAATTCACCTTCATTACTGGAGTTAGGTAATCTTCCTGGTGGCAGTTTTATCAGACCAGAGGCATTTAAGCTTCCAAATCATAAACTGGGATTAAGAAAAACAATCTCTTCCTTTTAATTAAATAATTACCTCTTCTCTTTTTGTTATCTGGACTTCTTGGATACACTCAGTCGTTTGTGAAGCTTATCTATGTAGCCATGAGGCTCAGGAACTTTATTTGATGCAAGCTCAGTCTCTCCTGAAATTCCCTGACTAAAGGATCTTGGATCTTAATTAAAAACCCAGTTGTTGAAATGCTATATCCTCTACCTGGAATAATTAAAGCAGCAGAAAATAGAAGAACAGACTTAGCTCACAAAAAGAAAAAAAAATGTAAAAGGAAGATACAACAGTTGTGTAGACACACACTGCCTACCTGTTAATGAAACACAAGAAAAAAAGTCTCCAAAGTATTGCTGTTTTCCTTTTAATCACTGAACTTGTCATATGGAGAACAAATCCTCAGACAAGCTGAGTGACACACGCTACATTAACGGATCCCAGGGGAGATGGAAATGTATCACATCTCCTCATCACAGCATCTGAGGACCCAATGAGGAAAGCATAATATTAAGCTATACACATTTCTAGTTCTGCTCCAGGGTTGCACCAGCAAAGTTGTTTATGTTAGTTTTTGAACATTTAAATTAAATCCCATGCTCCATAAAGAACCAACATCAGCCTTGAAGGAAGTTCAATGCATTATTGGAAAATGGCACATATTTGAAAACATGAGGGGTTTTTGTTCAAAAACCTTCTCTCCTGTATAGAAATTCCCACAGCACTTTTCTGTGAAGTAATATTAAAAACCATAAAAGAGCACCTAGTGATGAACTACAATGGCTTATCTCACCTGTAAGATCCAGAGAGCACGTATCTCCAGTCAGAAATAAGAAATTTTTCTTGTATTTGTCCTGCAAATTTCCTGCCCGATTTGGCACAGTAAACCTCTCCAGTAACGCTGCGGACTGAAATATTCTGTAAAAAAAAAAAAATTAACAGAGTGAATTACATTTATTTTTTTCAAATGAAAAATAAGCAGGAAAGGGCCCTCCCCCCACTGTCTTTAACTCTTCACTTTCCCCAGTGTCTGTTTTGATTTCTTCATGGACTGTCCAATGTTTTATTTGGAAGTTTGGCTGGAGGAAACCCAGCCAAGCTCTCTCACCTGCCCCAGGGTTACTTGTGTCACTGGGGATGTAAACTTGCACAGACATTTACCCAAGAGAAGCTGTGCTGTGTAATGGTAACTGATGCTGCCCCAACCAAAATGAGTACAAGATTTGTCCGTGGCTGAGAGCAGGCTGTCACCCCTGCTGACACCCAGCAAGGATTCGCTCTAGCTGTGAGCTCTCTCGTTTTTTACGTTGGCTATGGCACAATAGGACGGGGCAAAACCTCGGCTCTTCCAATCCATCTGGGCTTGCCAGGGGGTACAAACGCTGTCCTGCAGGACCAGATGCAAGCACATGTTGAGTGGAGGAGCAGGGCAGACTGGCCCATGTGATGCTCTGCACTGTTCCTGTACCTAAGCAAGGACATTTAAGGCAGCCCAGGCACCCAGACGTGGCTCTGCTGTCCGTATGCACACACTGTAGGATCAAGGCCGTTGTAAATGAGTGTCCCCAAGGATGTGGCTCACACATTGTTGAAGCCTGTGTATTGGAGCATCACACACATTAAATAGCACAGGGTTGTTCTTCTTATGGAGTGGGGGTTTACAGACGTGCAAACACGGTTATGAGAATGTTTTATTAATTTCAGTGTCTTTATACATTTGGGGTGGAATTCACCTGATAAAACACAGGCATCTGGTGCATGGAAGATGCCCTCAGGTCTCCTGCCTGCCCTGCAGCTGCCGCTCCAGAAAGCTGCCTGCCTCTGCAGTATCAGCCACCCCCACCGAGATGCCACGGGTGCCCCACAGCATCTCAAGCAACAACTGAAACAGTCCCCAGGAGGTTATTTTTAAGGTCAGTTCCCTCCGGCAGAGATGAAAGTGGACTACGCTAACAGCCAGCTAAATTTGAGGCATTATCAGTAAAAAAGAGCTTTAACAACGTGTTTTATCAGAAAACGCCTACTGCAACCACAGTATTGCCATGCAAAAATGTTTCATGCAATCACTACCCGTGGCTGCCAGACCACAGCTGCTGCAGTTACCAAACAGAAGCAGCTGTAAAGCTTATGTTTGACAACTCTACTGCGGGAAGTAAGCTCTGTTTTAAGACTTCAGGGCCCAGATTACTTTAATCTCAACTTCCTGTAACATCCATGGAAAAGTGTTGGCATCTTCAGAGGGAATTAGGTGCGCTAACGCTTCCTCTGGAAATCCCTTGCTCCCTTTTAATTACAAGGTAGACTGACCCCAGCATAACCATGCTTCTAGCTCAGAGTGCCTAAAGTTGGGCGGACAAATCCGAGCCTGAGCGCTTCACAGAGCCACGGTACCTTGAAGAGATCCTCAGCAACCTGCAACTTGTCACACATCTCTGAGAAGAGGTTTATATTGCCGTGGTCGAGCAGCAGGTAGACAAACACCATGCGCTTGTTGGCTGCCTCCAGGAGGTCACAAAGGATCTCCGTGTCTGTGAACACATCCATCACGATGGCGAGCACCTAGAGGGAAAAAAGCAAGGGCATTAGCAGAGGCAATTTACACAACTTAAGGTTGCCTGTGAGGACACTGAAATGAAGTTTATTTGTTTAAAAAATTAAAACAAAATTAAAATTGTGTAAAAACACAAATCTTTGGAGATATGTGTGGATACTTCTTTAGGTTTTCTCCCCGAGTGCCTGAATCAGTAAATCAATGTGACATGTTGCTTCACTGTTTTATTGCTCATAGAAAGCCAATATAACACACAACACACGCACTTTGGTTAAGCTCTTTTAATCCTAAAACACAAGATGACCCACAAATTTGTAGGCGAGATTTCAGCACTAGGAACTATATTGAGGCGCCAATCAGAGAATAATAAGGACGTAGCTAAAGTAAGAGACCGCAGCCCTTGCCAAACGTCTGGCTGGCTTTTGTAAGATGCAGGCGTGCATTTAGCAAGAATCACTGGATGACGCTTTCTCTGTTCTGACTTACACCTGGAACGGTGCTGGAGTTATATCCTCAATCTGCTGCTGGTGGTGGGGTGGCAGACTGCAACAGCTCCACCTTTTCTTTTTTTAAATAATGATTTATAAACAGTTTCAGTTTAACCATACATCCATGCTTCCCAGTTCACAGCTAGCAGGACGGTGTGTGAAAGTCTCAGGACTGGGCACAAAAGCCCCCACAGCGACTTAAACGCACGACCTCCAGTGTGGATCGAGGAAACTGCAAATTTGATATAAACCCAATTCCACGCTCTAGGCCCCGCAGTCGGCGTTGGGCACGGCCTCATGGAGGTGCTGCTCTTCACTGACATCTGCTGCTGTCCATGGAAGAGGTCATCTCCCCAGGGCAAATCTGCTAATTCAGCTAATACCTGACTTACCTTCAGAGGGTGTCTACTTCTCCACTGACTAAAAAGGGTAATAATTGATAATTGCACTCACAAGATACCATCTTCAATCAAAACAAACTGTACAGTATCTCTGCAGGTTTGTCTCACTAATTGGTTCCAACCTGCCCTGCCTCTTGCTCCAAAGCCTGTGCCCACAGCTGCCAGCGAGCTTAATCCCTTCGCCCCCACGGAGAAATCCCACAAGACCAAGCACATCCTGTGTGGCCGGCAGCCTGTTCGGGCAAGCCGAATTATTCACGGATCCCACACCTTCCTCCCGCTGCCACAGCGCGGTGCTTCAGAACGAGCCCTGCCAGCGCCAGGTGAGAGGCACAATTATGTCCAATATCCCACATCCACACTCGCTCTGCACTCACCTTGACTCTTCAGATGGCACAATGCTGTGTCCAGCCTCGGCGCAGCTCCACACCACTCTCTCTAGCACTGCTTTTCCACCAGCTGCTCTCAATTTGTATTTCTGACTTTCCTCTCTTACTTGCAGTACCTCTCACTACTTTTGCCTAAATTTAATTTTATTTTTATGAGATTTTATATTTTCATTTTATTTGTCAAGGTCAGGCTTGATGGGGCTCTGAGCAACCTGATCAGGTGACGTTGTCCCTGCTCACTGCTGGGGGGTTGGACCAGATGATTTTCAAAGGCCCCTTCCAACCCAACACATTCTGTGATTTTATTCTATTCTTTTCTATGATTTTATGATTCGTGCCTATTGCACAAATCTATTAAGGTTATGGGACTGCTCTCCAATCCTTTGCAGTTTGATGACATCCACAAACACAGTCTTTCTTCTGTCGTTTAAGTCGTTAATGGCTATATCAAATACTAGGCTATCCAGGATAGACCCTTATCAGATACTAATTAATAAATGCTGCCACTGAGAAACCGTACTCAAAAAGCAGTTGCTGAATTTATACTGTGAGTAAGTGTTGTTCAGCAGCCTCTTGTCATGTAAATTAGATGGTTAAGAAGGTCATGTGAACCAGGGATTTATATTACATTTCCCACTGTTTCCTCTGCAAGTTTTCTCCTCTTGGAACAGAAAATGTGCTGATTTTATTATCCCAGAGACATTTCTTCTGTTCCTGTATCTTTCTGGTGCTGCCAACTTAAAATAACCAATACAATTTTCCAGCTGTGCTGAACACTTGTAGCCCTCAATGGGGCGGTTGCCAGTGGGAATCCTTCTCCCCTGCCATTACCCTCAGCATTTGCAGACCCAGCACTGGCCCTTGCAGGAGAACATTAAAGGTTCAAGTGGAAGGTGTCCCTGCCCTGAAATGTCAAACATTTTTTCCAGGAAAACAGGAGAGCCACCAGAACACACTGGACAGAGGCGTTTTGTCCCCCTCCAGCTGCTCAACCTCTGGTTTCAGCCTGGCTCACAGCTGGCACCTCTCTGCAGCCCCCTGTCACTTTGTCTGTGATCAGGGGCATCATCTGCACCTTTCCCATGTGCCAAATTACACTGCAGTCTCCCTATGGAGCCCACATGGCATTTTTAGTGACACTGGCAACATATCAGGGATCAAACGTCTTTTTCCTGAGTAACTTCCTTTCTCCGAGCACGGCTGCTGGCGCACCAGACACACACACCGTTCTCCAGGCTCCCCTTCATGCACATCTCCCACAAATCCCCTAAAACAACTGCCAATGGCTCAGAGCTCGCTTTAGCCTAATTCTCGCTACCGGTGCAACGGTCTGAACGGAGCAAACCACCCTGCTGGTGGTGCACAGGAAGGGACAGAGCCCAGCTGCCCCTGCTACTGCACATTTGCTCTGCTGCTTAAGGGGAGCTGAAAAGAAGGGGAATGCCTTTTTTTCTAAAGCAAAGCTACTCTGCAACACACAAGGCTGGCTCAGATCAAACATCACATTTACTTCATCTTTTTAGGAGCAAGAAGACAACTGCGCGCAGAGGGACCAGCAACTCCCTCCCTGTACCTGAGTGGTCTTGTTGATGTACCGCCGTATGATGTCTCTGATGTTGCTGTTCTTCTCTGTTTGGAAGTACACAGTGGCAGTGGATTTTTCCTTTAAATAGGGCTTCTCCGCCGTAATCCACGTGTGCAGCAGGGCTGGCTCACTGCTGTCAGAAATGGTGGGGAAGTAGGTCCCTGAGGGGAGCGACCCGGCATCGTTCTGCTTTGGTGCAGCTGCCCCATCCGCGACCAGGGACTCCCGCGCGTAATAGGACTCCGTGGCGTGATCCTTGATGTACTGAGCTTCCACTGAGGAGAGGAAATCCACCTCGCCCTCTTTGCTTAAAGTTTCGAGGTAGGAGTCTGTCCCACCATCCAGGAAGGCGTCGGTGGCCAACCTTATGCTTTCGTTGTGGCTGAAATCCGCTTTTGTCAGCTTCGGGGACTGGTTCTTGATCTCCTCCAGCCTTTTCCTGATCTTGCCCATGTGTCTGGAGTGGCTCATGGTTCTGTGTCGCAGCAGCCGATCTGCCAGG
The DNA here is from genome assembly GCF_000695765.1 of Mesitornis unicolor. NCBI lineage: Eukaryota > Metazoa > Chordata > Aves > Mesitornithiformes > Mesitornithidae > Mesitornis > Mesitornis unicolor. The sequence continues at coordinate 1,935 of NW_010189039.1, read as the reverse complement.
CAGGGACCATGCGTATTCACTGCGCAGGCAGCGCAATCTTCCTTCTTGTTTGGAGACTGCATTCTGGCGTGAAATTGCCTCGGCAGAGCAAATTAACTATGAATAAAAATAAAGAGATCTTATTACCTTAGGCAAATTCACACTCCCTGATTTCGTTGGTACAATTATCTTCAAAAAAAACCCTGAAGCTTGCTTCTCAGGTGGTGGTATACTTCAGCAACAATCTGTCTCCAGATGGGACACAAGCGCAAAGCTGATTAGATTGCCTATCTGAGAGGCACCCACCTCACCCCCAGGGCCTGCAGAGGACTTGAGTCCAATTACCCGGGCCGTCAGATTCGGTTGTATTTCCCTTCCTGTCGCATCCTGTGAATTGTGAGCAAGGAAAGCGCTCAAGCAAAAGCAGGTAGGTTCCCAAGCATGATTGCACAATCTTCAAAACAGCTTGAGGCTTCTCTGTCTTCCCATAGTATTCGTTAGGGAGCAAAAAAAACTCCAATGTTGAACAGGGACAGAGACTTCAGCCATGTCCATAGCTCCGGAACAGCAGATAGGGTCATGGACTCTTGTCTGCACCTACATGTTGCCAGGCAGGCTTAAAAATAGACTTGAAGTTCGTCACTGTGCCCCGTCCGTAGTATGGTGCTATTACCATAGGCGATTCACTCGTTTATTTCTTTAAAGCTTTGTGACTATGCCATCCTATTAAAGAAAAATACCCCTTCCCAAACATCCTGAATATTATGCCATGGGAGGGCTGTGAGCTGGCCTCAAAGCATCAGAAATACAAACAGTCATCACTTGATTGTGCACATTTAGGGCTGTTTGGTTGGTTTCTTTTTTTTTCCGGGCTGCAGCTTCTGGAGTCACGTTGTCACGGTGGCAGCTCGGCTGCTGTGTCATTAGCAGGATGGAGGTGCAGGTTCGCAGCAGGGTGAGAGGCGCAGTGCCTGCAGGGAGCAGGGCCGACTGGTATAACTGCGCGGGGGTGAGGAGGGGCAGGGTGGGAAGGCACCTGCCTGAGGTATGCCATAAATACCTGCGTGCATGCTTTTACGCAGAGGCACGTGTGACACACTTTTCTCACACAGGTTGGGTTTGCCCTCGCCCTTCACAGCTCTGCATCCATAAACCAGTGTTCTGCAGCTCCAGAGGGGAGGGCAGCATTTGAGTCTGGGGTCTTGCATGGGGGGTACGGGCTGCTGTGGGCACGTCTGAGCAGGAGAAGGGTTCTGCTGTCCTTACCAATGTGCTCTGGGTCATGGACATCTTCAGGGCCAGCGTGACATAGGCCCAGTTTTTCCAGGGTGACTTCCCAGATTCTGGGTCTGTGTCAGATGCCTTATGGGGGAGAAAGAAAAGCAATTAGATGCGAGGATGACACCAACATATATATGAAAAGAGAAATGGGTATGAATAAAAATTTTTAATCCCAGAGCCATGGAGGGCAGGAAACACCCATCTGGGGGCTGAGGAGAGGTGGTGGTGGGGCCCACACCAGAGCTCCTGGTGTGATTTTTTTAAAACTATCATGTCCCTTCCCC
>NW_010189039.1:0-360 GCF_000695765.1 Mesitornis unicolor | reverse complement strand
CCCCCCGCAGCTGTCAGACGCGGCTGAAAGTCACTAATTATCTACTGACCTGTTCTGCGCAACTATGCCGAAAATGATGCCGCCTAATTAACCTGACGTGCAAGATCGCGCCCTGTCAACGCCAATCGCGGCCTCCCTGTGCCCAGCAGGGCGGTCACCCCCACTCCGCCCAGGGCCAGCCCTGTCACCTCAGGTCCCACGTGGTTACCGAATGTCCCACAGAGTCACCCTGGTCCCTGCATGGTCACAGCAGGGTCCCATGCAAGCCACCGAAGGTTGTCACCATGGGGCCTCACATTGTCTCCTGAGGGAACCCCCGCTGTCAACCTGGGGTCCCACATGGTCACTTCCATGCCCCAC
>NW_010189038.1:0-1376 GCF_000695765.1 Mesitornis unicolor | reverse complement strand
TGTGTCTTTTGCATCATATTGCGGCAATTTAGGAGTTTCTCGGCATAAACTGCTTTTAGTCTTTTTCGCCTTATTAGGCACTTTTTCACCGCTTTGTCTTTTCTGGCGAATAATGTCGCTTTTGCATCACATTGTAGCAATTCAGGAGTTTTTAAGCATAACTGCTGTGTTTTGTGTTTTTTGCCTTATTAGGCACTTCTTCAGGTTTTTTGCGGTTTTGGCAGATATTGGTGCTTTTGCATCTTATTGTGGCAATTTAAGAGTTCCTTGGCATAACTGTCTAGTTTTGTCTTTTTCTCCTTATTGGCACTTTTTCTGCTTTTTGTCTTTTCTGGCTGTTTTTGGTGCTTTTGCTAGATATTGTGGTAATTTAGGAGTTTCTTGGCATAAGTGTTGAGTTTTGCATTTTTCTCCTTATTTGGCACTTTTTCAGCCTTTTGGCATTTCTGGTGCATATTCGTGCTTTTGCATCATATTGTAGCAATTTAAGAGTATTTAGGCATAACTGCTGATTTTTGTGTTTTTCACTCTATTAGGCACTTTTTTCAGCTTTTTTTGCGTTTCTAGCAGATATTGGTGCTTTTCCATCATGTTTTGTCATTTAAAGTGTTTCTTGGCATATCTGCTGATTTTCGACTTTAACACCTTAAAAAAGGAACTTTTTCAGCTTTTTTTGGCGTTTCCTGGTGGATATTGGGTCTTTTGCATCACATTGTGGAACATTTCTGTCTAGTTTTGTCTATTTTTAGGGACTAAGCATTCAATTTCAGGTTTCAAACAATGATTTTTAGGGCCCAAAAATCTCATTTTTAGGGCCCAAACACAAATTTAGGACCCAAACTCCCATTTTATGGCCCAAACGCCTAACGTTAGTGTTGGAGGCTTCATGAATTAAAATGAATATGATTATATAGAGTTCTATGGTTTGGAATCACCACCTTAAGAATTCTATAACTTTTAGGGCTCAAACTCTGATTTTTAGGGAGAAAACTCTTATTTCTGGGCTCTGAACTCCCATTTTATGGCCCAAATTCTCATTTTAGGGACCAAACGTTCATTTGTAGAGTCCAAACTATTATTCACTTGTTCAGAAACTTTCATTTGTCTGCTTTGATCTCCCATTTTTAGGACACAAACTCTCATTTTTAGGGACCAGATGCTTAATTTTCGGGCCCAAACTCTCAATTTCAGGGCCCAAACTCCTATTTTGAGGGCCCAAACTCTCATTTTTTGGCTAAAAAAAATCACAATTTTAGGGCACATCTCCCGATTTACCAACTCAAACGCTCAGTTTTAGGACTCACACTCTGATATTTAGGGCCCAAACTCTCATTTTAGGGCCCTGTCTCTCATTTTATGGCCCAAACGCTCATTTG
>NW_010189037.1:7198-10278 GCF_000695765.1 Mesitornis unicolor | reverse complement strand
CTTCTGCCTCCGGCTCTGGAGGGGGGGTTTGCAGGGCTGCTGGGGTCGATTTTGTACCGGGCTGGTTTGTTTTCCTGTTGGGTTGGGGTGTCCTGTCCCTGCCTGCCCAAAGGGGCCGGTGCTCGGGTGTCCCCCAGTGCCCCCCAGCCGCCCCTGGGGGCTTTTTTTTGCAGAGGGCTCAGCCCTGGGGGTGCTTCAGGGGCCGTCCCCCGTCCTGTGCAGGGGGTGGTGGCTTTTTCCCCGGGCTGTGCCCTGAGGTGCCCCTTCCTCCCGCAGCCCCCGTGTGCCCACCCGCTGCCATGCGATGCTCCCTGAAGCGCTCCCTCACGGCTGCGCTCGCAGCCTCCTTCCTCCTCCTCCTCCTCCTCCTCCTCCATGGGGGCAGCCGGCAGGAACAGGAGCCTCTGGAGGTGAGTCCTGCACCAGTGATGTCCCGCTGGAGCATCCTCCATCCCTGCCGACCCCAACCCCAGCTCGGCTCCCTTCCCTGCCCCACATCACCCCCATATCTCCTTCTCAGCTCCCTGGGGTTACCCCATGCACCTGGGCCACCCTGGATCCAGGAGCTGGGAGGGCAGGGGCTGCCTCTCATTTCTGGGTGTCCTCCCCCTTGCTCTATAGGGTCTGACCTGGCTGCCTGTGACCCCCATCCAGGTGGAGCTCAGGGGCTCGGCCCCAGACTTGGTCCTGCAGGTGCTGCAGCCACAAGGAGCCCAGCACATCCTCAGGGATAGAGATGACCTCTCTGCACTCCGCAACGTCTCCTACCACCTCCTCGCCGGCTCCCTCTCACCCCAAAAAAGTGAGTGGCTCCAGGACCCTGGACTGGGCAGAGCTCTGGGTTTGCACATCTCCTCCCATAGCAGCCACAGGCCCCATCACATCTGGGGAGGTGGAGAGGTAGAGGAAGGTCAGCGTGGTCCAAGTGTGGTCCATGCTTCTGCACTTTGGGAGTGGGGTGACAATTTTGGGCTTCACAGATCTCTGTGGGGAGGGTGGCTGAGACCCCAGCTCCCTGGGGTTGAGTTTCCTGTTGACCAGGCAGGAAGGTGGAGATGCTGGGGCTGGACAACTGGGATGATATGCACAGAAAGCAATTTGCATGCAAATAGGATGGGAAGGAGCTTTGTGCAGCCCCACACCAACCCATGCCGAAACCAGTACACGCACGGTGCAGTGCGTGGTTGCATCTCCATGAGGTGTGGAGTTGGGTAGGGGAAGGCTTCAAGGATGTGCAGCCATGCCACAAAACCATCCCTGACCCATGGGGGCAGTTTTGACTTTTTTAAGGTGTTTTTCCCAAATATTTCTTCTGCAGAGGAGTCTCATCCTGTCCTCTCCTTGCCATTTGGGCCAGTTTTGGGCACCTCCTGCGATGCTGGGAGCTTCAGCTTCAGAGAGGACCAGCTGGCCTTGGCTATGGGGCCATCAATAGCATTAACCATGAGGGTTGGCCACCTGGAGAGCTTTTTGGAGCCCCTTCCTTGTGGCTTGCAGGGAAAAGCCTCCCCCTGGTGTGTCTCAGGTCAGCCCTCAGCCTGCTGTATCGCCTTCTCCTCTGCCTTGCAGAATTTTTGACGGTGGGGTTGGCGTCGGTGCGGCGGCCGCGGGGGTACTACCTCCCAGCCACGCTGCAGTCCCTGTTCCAGCAGTCGACGGAGGAGGAGCTGCAGGAGATGGTGGTGGTGGTGCACCTGGCCGACGCGGACCCGAGCTGGAACACGCGCGTGGCGGTCGACATCGCCCGTAGGTTCGCTCCCCACATCCTCCTGGGCCGGCTCCTGCTCATCCACGCGCCCCACGAGTTCTACCCCACCATGGAGGGCCTCAAGAGAAACTACAACGACCCGGAGGAGCGCGTGAGGTTCAGGTCCAAGCAGAACGTGGACTACGCCTTCCTCCTCGCCTTCGCTGCCAACCTCTCCTCCTATTACCTGATGATCGAAGATGACGTGTGGAGCGCCAAGTCCTTCCTGACGGCCATCCGCAAGGCACTGGCATCCAAAGAAGGCTCCAACTGGGCCACCCTTGAGTTCTCCAAGCTGGGCTACATCGGTAAGCTCTACCGCTCCAGCGACCTCCCTCGCCTGGCTCGCTTCCTCCTCCTCTTCTACCAGGAGATGCCCTGCGACTGGCTGCTGACGCACTTCCGCCTGCTGCTCACCCAGAAGGACGTCATTCGCTTCAAGCCTTCCCTCTTCCAGCACATGGGTCTCTACTCCTCCTTCCAGGGCACCGTCAACCGTTTGGAGGACGACGACTTCCAGGCCGATGCCTTCGACCTCCCGGATAACCCACCAGCAGCCTTGTTCACCAGCATGGCCGTCTTTGAGGACCACGAGCCCCTCAAGGCTTACAGCACAGCAGAGGGGTATTTCTGGGGGAAAAACCCCGCAGCCGGCAGCGTCTTCTCCATCGTTTTCCAGCAGCCGGCCCAGGTCACCCGTGTCCGGGTGCGCACGGGCTCCAAGGAGCGCCAGGGCGATTTCCTGCATGCGGGGGTGCTGGAGCTGGGCCGGCAGCGCCGAGCCGATGGCCGGGACTGCTCTGCCTACACCACCCTGGGCACCTTTGAGAAGGGGACGTTCGAGCGGCGGGGGCTGGAGAGGGACTTGCCTGGCCCCGTGGAGTGCGTCAGGATCCGGGTAACCCAGGACCAGAGCGAGTGGCTCATCATCCAAAGCATCGACATCTGGACCACATCAGGCACCTGACGAGTTGCCAAAGGGGCTGGGTTTTGTACTCAGAGGTCCTTTATTTTTGATAAGGAATTAAATTATTGACTCCCGCTGCTGCCTGTCACCACAGGGATGGCAGACGCTGCTGGGGGATGTGGATGGGGCTGGGAGCAGGACCCACCGGGCTGTGCCTGCTTAGGGGATGCCCCAGTGAGCAATGCCAGGGGTGTGGGAGGAGCAGAGGCTCCGGAGTTTCAAGCTGGGCAGCAGAAAACATTTCCTACCAGGGAGAATGGTGCCCAGGACAGAGCTCATCAGCTGATTAGCGAACTCTGTTCAGTTTGGGTCCCTCACTCCCAGAAGGACATTGAGGGGCTGGAGCGTGGCCAGAGAAGGGCAAGG
>NW_010189037.1:2668-6935 GCF_000695765.1 Mesitornis unicolor | reverse complement strand
GTGGTGGAGTCCCCATCCCTGGAGAGATTTAAAAGATGGGAGATGAGGTGCTGAGGGCCATGGTTTAGTGGTGGACAGGTCATGGTTGGACTCCATGATCTTAAAGGTCTTTTTCAACCAAATGATTCTGTGACTCTGATAATTCACAAATCAAATAACCAACCAGGCTGTGGCATTTTCTGCAGCCTCCCCACAGCACCCCCTCCCCACCTGAGGCTGTCAACCCAGCTCCAGATTTCTAACCCGCAGTCTTTTTTCCTCTCCTATCCCATTTCCAACCTGTTCCTGGGTGAGGCCAGGGGCAGGCATGGGAGTGCTGCTCCCTAAACCCCTCACCCTCCAGGATCCGGGATGCAGGGGTCTGGGTGCTGGGAGCAGGACCCTATCTCTGGTGGTCACAGATCAGAGGGGCAGTGGCCACCAGATGGACCCATTGCACTGGCTCCCGCCCCCGCCTCCCCAGCTCTCATCCAGCCACCATTTGTGTTCACACCCTTCAAACAGATCCTCCCCATCTTGGGGGGGGGCTGCAGTTCCCAGGGACCACACACCGTGTCCAAGAGGGATTCACACCGTGGGGAAGGACAGGGAAGATAGGATTTCTAAAAAGTGGAGAAAGGTCCAACAATGGAGCACCATGGAACAAGGATGGGTAAAGGAAAATGTGACCTTGGTGTCATGTAAAGCTCTGGGTACTCTTTAGCCCAGTGAGGTGCTGAGGGTGACTGGGGTGATGCAGGGTGCAGGCTCAAACTCCCCAAAAAGCTCCTGTTCAGACTCGTGTGGCTGGATCAGCTGGGAGGGCTGGGTCCTGCTGCAGAGCTCCAGCAAAGCTGCTGGCACGGGCACGCAATGTGGTGACGGGCGCCTCTCCCAGTTCAGCTTTCAGCAACAATTGTTCAGCAAAGGAGGAGGAATTCTGATCTGCTTGGCCTTCCTGCAAGACAGCCCGGAGCAGTTTGTGGCTTGCTTGTGCCAAGCAGGACTGCTCTGGTTTGGGGTGAACAGGACAGGTCACCCTGCAAGCAGGGACAGGCACAGACCAGTGCCAGGGGACCCACCTGCAGTGCCGAAACACCCGAGCGCTGTCACCACAGCTCGGTCTTGAGGTCCTGCATCAAGAGCCTGGAGAGCAGCCACTTGGTGCTCGGAGCCTCAGACCTGGCATGATGGGACCTTTCCCTGAAAAAAAGCCAGCCACGTAATAGATCTTTGTCTGCATTTAATACTGAGATGCTACACAATAAACTCCAGCACCTTCCTGACATTATCAGTCTTCTCATGGGATCAATAGATGTGCTGCAGCATCGCTGCATTCCTTTTCACACAGCCCAAGTACAGTCAGAGCTCTCGGAGTGTTCTGAGGAGCATGAGTGTCCCTCTTTCAGGGCCCTAAGACCCAGACAAGTGTTTGAAGTGCTCCAGGAAAGCCTCTGCCCCCGTTCTCTGGGACACAAATGCCTCTGACCGCACCGTGAGTGTCAGGGGTTACCAACGGGGGTACAAACGGAAAGCTTTCTCCCTAGTGTGTTTTTATCCACTGTTAAAGCAGGAACAGGTATAAATGTAGATGAACCTTTCACCTGTTGGTCTCATACTGATCAGTTCTGTGATACTCATCTATGCAGAAACAAGGTGCAATCTCAGTTATTGGTGTAAATCTGGACAGACTCCACTGACGAGGGTGGAAACCCGCTCAGTTTACACCAGGGTAGGTGCAAGCAGCAGCTGATCCCTGGCAGGGAACCCCCTGCTCCTCCTGTGTGTGCAATGCGTCCTCTCAGCACCACGATGCCCAAGTGACACTGGTACAAACTGGAGGAAGAGGAGGCTTCTTCATCTTGGAGAGCCACATAATTTACCCCACATACAAATTATCCCACTGTTTTTACCCCAGGAAGACTCAGCCAGCTTCCAGCACTGAGACCCCTGTCTGATGTGGGGTGGGGCTGGTGGAGACTTCAGTCCCAGCAAGTGGTGCCCACAGGGTCCGGTCAAACCGGAGCTGCAGGCCCCGAGCGTTTACATGCAGCCACGGGGCAAACGAGCAGCGCAGATCTCAGCCAGGGAAAGGGGAAGGAGCCTCTGGGCCGAGGTGAAAGGCAAGGGGACAAAACCAGAGGCAAGCATTTTGGTTTGCTTCTCTCTGTGACGACAGTAAATCAGAGAGGGTTAGAGCTTTCAGTCAAATACCACGCACGTCCTGAGGGATGATCTGCTCGTCTGGACCAGCGGAGCTACGCTGTCTCCTGGGAAGTGGTGCCGCACGGCTCAGTGAAGATCTAGCTCAGCATCTTGTGGCGGTCAAAAACCGTCTTCCTCTGCTCCTGCACCTGGCGCTTCCAGCGCTGCTGGGCCCCCTCCACCCTCTCCAGCACCGTGTTGGCTCGAGCGCCGGACGGGGTGGGGGCTGCGGCCAAGGAGCGAGCATCCTGCAACGGAAAGAAACAGTGGAAGAGATCAAAGCATGCCCAGCCCAAACACAGGAGGTGGCAACTCAGCTCTGGGAGAAATTTCAACTGAAAGAGCAGTTCAAGGCTCGAGTTGTTTTGATGAAGAACTTCATTTTCAGAGCTCCTCAATATCAGGCCCCCAGCTCCAGCTGGAAAAATCTGCTCCTGGGGACCACTCATGGTAAAGCCACAGGCCCCAAATAAAAAGTCCCCAGGAGAGGAAATGCACTAAGTCTAAACCTCTGCTGGAAATCCACTGCTGGGAGCCTGCAAGGAGTCGCACTGCTGAAGCAAACGGCATCACCCTGCTGAAACCAGGCCAGTAATTTCCCTTGTCCTCAGCGCACAGGCTTACACAGCAGCTGCTCCTCTGTTTCTTTGAGTGCTGCAGGACTTTTGTCCAGCCCTGCTGTTCAGACTGCTCCAAACCACCACATTTACACTGCAGTGCTGTCAGAAGGCTCCTTGGATGGGGATCCGTCATGGCACACAGACACTGAGGCAGTCACAGACCTATCCCAAAGAGTTATAGTCCAGCACGCTGGAATAAGATGAACCTCGCCTAAAATCAGGCATCTGCAGTGTGCACCTAGATCTGAATCTGAATTATTCCTGTGGAGCAAAAGCATGCTTTTAGGGTACAGTTCATCTCCTCCTGCAGGACCTCTTGTTTTCAGCAGAGGGAGGTAATGGATAGACTCTGCACATCAGAGCAGCTACTCCTCACATCAGCATACGAAAGAATTGGACCAAAGAGTTTATACTTACAACGAAGTATTAACTGAACAGTTTGATCCAGTGTTTTTCTCAGACTAGGAGAGGAAAGGATCTTCAATCACTGCAGCTTCCTTTCTCAAAGTGTGACTGAGCTGATCGCTAGCATCCAGAGTCACTGATTCCCAGGGAAGGCCTCCTCAGGAGTCTCCTCCCAGAAGCCTGGAGCAGCAGCCAGGGCGATGCCCAAGCACAGCCCTGGGGCTCCCCCAAGGGAAGGAGCTCAGCTCCAGGAGAGCACTGCACCTCCCTAAACTGCACATGTCTGAACTGAGATAGCCACGAGAGGTTCTCCTCTGCCTCCGCTCTGCCCTGGGGAGGCCACATCTGCAATACTGCGTCCAGTTCTGGGCTCCCCAGTTCAAGAACAAGGAACAACTGGAGAGAGCCCAGCGCAGAGCCACTGGGATGATGGGGAGTGGAGCATCTCCCACAGGAGGAAAGGCTGAGAGAGCTGGGGCTGTTCAGCCTGGAGGAGACTGAGGTGGGATCTCATTAATTCCAATCAGTATCTCAAGGGTGGGGGGCAGGAGGATGAGACCAGACTCTTGCTTGTGCCCAGCAATAGGACAAGGGGCAATGGTCACAAACTGGAACACGGGAGGTTCAACCTCAACAGAAGGAAAAACTTCTTTACTGTGAGGACACGAGAGCATGGCCCAGGCTGCCCAGAGAGGTTGTGGAGTCTCCTTCTCTGCAGACACCCAAAGCCCTGGCCGTGTTCCTGTGCGACTGCTCTGGTGATCCTGCTCTGGGAGGTTGGACTTGGGTGATCTCCTGAGGGCCCTGCCAACCCAAACCACGCTGGGATTCTGTGATTCTGTGTAAAGCTGTGTTGCAGAGCACATGCTGCACTAACAGGCAGTGAGCCTTGGACAGCCCTTGCATCCCTCAAACAGAGCACGAGCCATAGATGCAGTCAAGCACATGAGCTGATCACTGTACGTGCAGCCACTGCACCGCTCCTCCACACAAACCACCAGCTCTGCCTCCACACTTCCTCTCTGAGACACCATCCCCATCTCAGCCTCCTGCATTTC
>NW_010189037.1:0-2637 GCF_000695765.1 Mesitornis unicolor | reverse complement strand
AGACTCAAGGAAGAAGGAAAGATTTTCAAGCCAGGGTGCTCTTCTTCTGAAATCCCCCTTGGAATCAGGTCCCATCACTAAAGCGCCACCTCCCTTCCAAAGAGAAAGATGGATGCTGAAATTGCATTAATTTAATGCAGCAAGACATTTGGCCTCCCTCAAAATCCAAGAGACAGGCTCTCCCATTGCTGCTGGGTCTTAACCTTCTTGCCTAAGATGTAATATACCAATGTTCCCCCAAAATTTGGAATCTGAGTGAAATTCTGCTCTGGGGAGAAGCACAAGGAAGCCTGGATACACCAGGGCCCAGCCCCAGAGCAGGGTGAAACGACAGCCACAGCACCTCAGAGGCCACCCTTTTAAGTGTCTAGAAGAGGGGCCAGCCCCATGTTTCAGCAAATAATTAAAATCATCCTTCCCTGGAAGCTCACCACCAAGTAACCACACCTAGCACACTACACAAAGAACCACTGGACTTTTGATTTCATCCAGACTGACACACCAAATTCAGGCCACTTGGTAAAGAGCCACCCCCTGCCCCAGAGGACAGGTCTCATCTTGGGCTTGTAATACAGGACTTGGACTTCAAACATTTCCATGTACTTCACCATGATCAGCACAGATTTGAGCCTAAATGTTTATCTGTGATAAGTACCCAAAAAGCAACAGCACTGGTTCCACGCTGGACCAAAACGGACAAGCTTGAGGTCACTCTGTGTCCCCATCACCCGTTCTCTTGCCATCCCAACAACCCATCTCCACCGTGACCACAGCCACCCCTGTGCACCCTGCAGGCACCAGCAGCGCAGCCTCACCTCATTCTCCTCCTCATTGTGCAGGGGCTGGGTGTAAGCATCCGGCTTCCGGATCAGCGGGTCCACCAGCACAAGGAAAGCCATGTACAGCAGCAGTGCCCCCACCACGGACAAGTAAATGATGATGATCACCTGCAGGTAAGGACAGGAGAGTGAAGGATCAGTGGTGTAGATAAAAAGCACCACAGAGGCCAGGAAGGTCCCTTCACGGCCACTTCTGATGCCTGATCTCTTCGCTCATTCTTATTTTGCTCACTAGGAAGTCTCCTGCACTTCCAGAAAGGCTGATGAGACGTAAGTGCCATAAACTGTGCTGATCTACTCTGCTCTGTGCCAATTTAGGCCACGTGCCGCATGTGAAAGGAGACCAACAGGATGGGTCCCCAGTCAGAGGTGCTTGGCACTGTCACATCCTCAGAAGGAGCCTGGGCTCGCGTGCTCCTCGCTGCCAGGAGCCTTCCTGGCTTGGACACGGTGCCCCTGGCCCTACCATCCTGTGAGAGTTTTATTTTCCCTTTCTGGGCTCTTCTCCAGACACCAACCAGTCTCGCAGAGCCTGGGATGGTGTGGCAGAGCAAGAAGAAGGAGCCACAGGGAACAAACCCACAATTACCTTGATGGTGGTGGTGCTGCGCTCCTCGTACTTGCACTCACACAGCAGGCAGTAGGCCTCCACGTCGTTCCCTGGCACCGGCATCGGCTCCACAACATGCAGGCAGTTGCTGCAACACAAAGACACCAAAATCAGTGACAGGACGTGGTGAAACCCATGCTCTCTGGAAGGATGGTGACTTTTTTTGCATCCCAGCTCTCCTGTCAGGCTGATCTGGATTTAAAAGCTCCCCTCACAGCTCAGCTATCCCAAAGTTCCTGGCATGGACTGCCCAAGCACCTTCTGCAGGGATGTGGTCCAGGTGAAAGGGACTGGAGGGTACACCCTCCATCTGCTGAAAGCCATGGTTGTAGAAATCACATCTTCCAGATTCCCAAATCTCTGCATTGAACACCACCTCCCAAAATGGTTTCCTCTGCAAACGCACAAGAATCACTTCCTCAGCACCAGCTGGGACCTCTGGAGCGCTGCCTGTCACGGACCAACCCCTCATACTTCAACCCACGACTCACCAGTCCTTCTGCGACACGTTCTTGTTGTAAATGTGCCCGCTGATGTTGCGGTACGGGGGACAGATGCACTTGCAGCGGATGTCCTCTGAGCTCTGCAGGGGCAAGAGGGGGCGGCGTTAGGGAGTGAACACGTGCATACAGTTCTGCTGCCCTCACCACACAGGGTTGGTAAGACAGAGAGGATCACGCTAGGTCTTTTATTCCTGCACTGCTTCTTTCCCATCAGTAACTCCACAGTTTCAAAACATCTTGAGCATCTCTGCTCCAGACACCAGGTACTTTTCCAACATTTTGCAAGCTCCAAAACACAGCAGGAGGCAGGGCAGAGGTCACTGTCATGTACACTTACAGCTCTACATTCACGGCTCTACATCAGATAAATACACACCTGCTACAGCACTCCTTATCTTTGCAAACTACCACAGCAAACCGGTTGCTTCTCTGCCGGTTTTGGTTCCGTTGTACCACACACATGGTTCAACGCTCGTGTCTGAAGCTGTTCACTCACCTTGCTGGCTTGTGCCGGAGGAGAAAGGACGCAGCACAGCAGTGCCATCAGCAGCGCAGCGCTCACACACTTCCAGGGGCTCTGGGCAAACATCGTGGAAACCTGAGGAAACAACAATGCACACATCCAGGACAGACGATCTCAGCTGAATGTGGCCAGAACGAGTTCGCCTGAGCTTTTTTTTGGCCC
>NW_010189036.1:0-22041 GCF_000695765.1 Mesitornis unicolor | reverse complement strand
GTCCAGAAGGCGGGTCACCTTGTCATAGAAATGTCATAATGTGGTCTTCCACACCACATTATGGCTTACATAAATAATTTTTGGGAAAAAATATTTGTGTTCCCAGTGTTTTAACACATGTATTTTAATTGTACGAATTCAAAGGGAGTTAGGTGTACAGATAAAAGTTTTCAATCCAGTTGGTGAAACACCACTTCAATTTAAAAATTAAGTTTTGCATTAGATAAGCTACAAGTATTCTACAAAGTCATAAGGTTTAAGACATTAATTTGGTGTAAGTGGCTCTGCTGACATGAGCACCTATGTTATATATTTTTTCTTCAGTAATGACCAAACTTCATGTTAGAACAACCAGACTTGTTTCCTCTCCGTGCTGACAGTGGGAAGCTGAGTTCTGTCTTCATTCCCTAATTGGGCGAAAGCATCCTAATTTCCAACCTAAATTTATTCATTATCAGATTATAACCATGTGTTCTCATGACAACACTGTCTGCTAGCTTAAATATTTCCCCCGTTGGTATATTTATAGTCCACCATGATATCAGTCTCCATAGTCTGGATGAACCAGGCCATGATCTTCCATTTTCGTCTGATATGCTAGGCCCTTCATTTGAACAGTCCATCTCTGCAACAGCTTTAGCTTGAGTTTATCCTTCAATCATGAAACACAGGAATTGTGCAGAATATTTCATTTGAGGTATTGCTAGGGTTCTGCACTAATGGCATTTAATCCTTCCACATGTCTCATAGAGCCTGTGAACTTATTTCTCTTTCTGCTTGCTTATAGCAGATGGGTAGATCACATAGTTTTGATTCCTGTTAATGTACACGTGTCATTCTCCTCCTGATTTGTCTCTAGCTGAGGAGCTTAGATTTTATAGTAAAACTTTTTTTCTTAGTTTCTAAATGCTTGATTTTGGCCTTTGAATTTCAATTACTTTCTGTTACTCCAGTCCTCAAAGTTATCAGTTTTTTTCAGTGCAGTATCCTCCTCTGTTATGATCACTTTGCTTTGTCAGTCCATCTCATAACCACAGATGTTTTCTGTGACATCTACATCCGTCCAGATGCAAGTAAGGCTGATCCCAAGAGCAGTGCTTGAGGAACTCCACTGGATGCCTCTCTCCAGCTTGATGCTTTGCTTTCAACATTTGATGAGAAACATCTGCACTTTGGAAGGTGACATGCAGACCAGTGCTCCTGCATGTATTTTAAAATGAGATTTAAAAATGTATTTTGTAAAGACAAAAAGGTAGAGACAAGATAACTTTTTTTTTTGTCAAAGAGATTAGAACCTCTCATTCAAGGCCAAAAAGCCATTTCAGTCCTTCAGAGTTCTTCCTGCCCCCCGCCCCAGACTGCTACCATTTGCAGGCATTTCACTAGTTTATGAGAGCATTTTGGCAGCTTCAGAACAATTAAGAACAAATAAACAATATTAATATTAAGTATAAGGAGGTATAATCTAATTTTGATGTTTCCTTTGATTTAGAATGCAGATTAGAAGTTATCAGAAAACTTAGAGCTTGTCTCCCCTTTCATCGATGTTTGAATCGGAACTATGAAAGCAAAACTGAAAGCCTTTGTGAGAAAGAAGGTTGCCAGGTTCATTCAGATCCAGAATTTCATATACATCTTGGAACAGTAAGGCAGAAACCATACTTGCCATTTCAATTTAATCTGCAAATCACAAAGCTGCATCAGAACTAGCAACGATTTATATAATTCTTTACAGTTTCGGTATACAAGACAAGACATAAAGACTAAACTAACACCTACTATCTGCTTTCTCTCATTTCTTAGATTGTAAACTGTTTGAGGTAGGGCTAGTTCTTAAAATTATTCTGTTTCCATAGTGCTTAGAAAAATAGGCTCTTATTCTTAGTTGGCACTGTTGTAGGAAACATTATTTCTGAAGAAGTATGGACAAAACCTGCCCTGTTGTCAATGAATCGTGGATAATAGTAATGCTTTACGTATTTCCTCTTAGCCTCTACATTCTGTAAAGATTAAAAAAAATACTCCACTGTAAATAGCAAAGTACATATAGTTGTTGTACACAGAGCAGTGTTTAGTTAATGTCATAACTAAATCAAATTCATAATCATACAAAAAATTTAGTCAGGTTTTAGAAACTATTTTTAATTCTTTCCATTGTACACATAAGCTGCAACACATATGATGCGACATTCCTACATATCTGATCTGTATAAGAGAGAAGGGGATTTTAAACCTTATTCTTGATTTTCTGAGATTGATTAAAATGCTTCAGCTCAGCTAAATCGTGCAGATGTAAATTGTCTGTGTGTGGGAGGAAGAGACAGAATTGCTTCTCTTCAGCCTGATCTGACTTACTCTAGAGCAAACAGCCTTTTTTCCTTTATGAAATGTGTGGCAGTCAAGAAGCATCCTGCTCCTCTTGTGATCTGGGGTACTGACAGAGTGTTTCCAGTTATTCATTCTAGATGGGAAATGCAGACAAGTACAATGCAGAACACATGGCTGGAAATGTGCTCTGGGTTTTTGGTGGAATTCTTCCATCACTAAATCAATCTTCTCCGAAATGTCTGTGAAGTGCCCTTATTTTTAAGCTGTCTTTCATATACACACACTCATTCACAGACACGCACACATACATGTGTGTGCACAGATACGCCTATGTTTGCATGAACACATATCTCAGTTGTTCCTGAAAAATGAAGCATTTATAAATTAATAAACCTTTTCAGCTACTTTCCTCCCATGATATTATACCTACTTGGCAGGCTTTGATGCTGCTGGTGTCACAGTGTCTACAGAGCTCAGAGATCTGGGCTTCATTGTGCTAGCCATCAACTATGCGCAGATAGAAGAATAATCCAATAAAGAGTGGAAGTCCAATAGTGCCTGCAGACAGAAATGGAAGGGACCTACAGCTCTTATCTGTCTGTTGCCTGGAGATGGATAGGGAGATTAGACTGTAGCTTAGGCATCTAGATCATGTGTCTGAGCATGTATTGTATATTTTTTCCTGCTGTTATTTGCCCAAGGTTGTACTCTGTCTCTGTGGTAAAAACATGAATTGATTCCAGATCTCTTGATTTCAGTCTACGATGTTAACCGCACATTATTCTCCTGTTGTTACTAGAAAATTTATACCTGGAAATGCTGCGTATCTTGAGATTGCTGGGAACTGTTACTTGGCTTGACTGGCTGTGAATCAATTTAGAACAATAAGAGTGAGCATACTAAAAGTGGGTTGGTAAAGCATTTAGGGAGATGAAGAAATTTTAAAAGTCCCAAGTGAGAATCAAAGAGCAAAACTTTCTTGAAAGTCCATGGAGAGAGCAGCTGAATGACATATATTTTATAGAGAACTCAAATCCATGTAGTGCGCAAGAGCAATTGCTGACATAAAAGCAAATAACCTTTGTTTTTTCAGTCACTTTACTAGAAAGAAACTTGCTGTTCTCAGGACACAGACTACATGGGGATCTGCAAAGGGTCCTCCAGTGGAAAATACATTTTGAGGATGTTCTTTGATTTCTCGTCCTTTTAGATTCCTGTCAATGAAGTCTCAAGATATCCTGTCTCTGCTGATATGCCCTCCTGAATGAACCTAGTAATTACCTCTATTCAAATAGCACATACCATCTCAGCAGCACTCCTATAACCACAGTTCAGGTTTCAAAACAGAAAAAGAAATTACATTTATCTTCAGGAATGAGGAGGAGTCAAGAAAAACAGTAATTCAGCACATTGGTCTCTTTTATGTCCCCTGATCTCCTGAAACCATCAGAAAGATTTTGTTGCTGTGTGTTTGACAGTGTTAATGTATTTGTTAAAAAGGTTTTAAAAGCCCAGGAATAGACAAACTGGGACAAAGAGATAGTAGAAAGAGTCAAGGAGGGCATTTTTCTTGGTCTGATGCTAAATCTCGTGCTTAGTACTTGCAAGCTTTCAAATATCAGCTGCTGATGTTGCAGTGTAGAACTTGGATACGATACCTAGCAATAAGTTTCTGCTGGGTTTTATTAGTTTAGCATTTATATAGTTAACATTGACTGTAACAGCTAGCTTGGACTTTCAGGCAATGATTGTGCCTGCTATTCCTGTATGTGTTTTCAAGTGCTATGTTGTATGAATCCTACTGGCAGGAATTTTCTATTCTCTGCTGTATTTCTTTTCTCACAAATGTTACAAATATTCAAACAATATGCATATGTTTACACGTACATTTTCAGTTTTGCTTTTAGAAATGGTATTGTGTTTTGTATGGCTTACAATAGGTTTGGGATCAAATTTCTGCCTGGTGTGAGAATGCAAATTCTGTTACTGGAGAAACATTAGCTTATGGCAGCCGTAATTGTGTACGAAATGTAAAGAAAACTTATTCTTCTAGATTACAGAAAATAGGCTCTTTGATATCTACTTCTGCCAACCCAACAGTGCAAGGGACATTTGCAGAGGAAAGACACTGTTACTGGGAATATATACTTTTGCAACAACTTGCTAACAAAATACTTTCTTGATCTCATGATTTATTTATAAGTTAAGGCAGCCCTGAAGCGATCTGACCTTGGGACCTACAACTTCAAGACTTGGGGAATGTAAAAGGAACAGCCTCTTGCCTCTACTAATCCTCTGAACATTTCAACTGCGTTCACCTACATTCAGATAAATTAGGTTGTTTTTCCTTTGCCCTTTAATATTTCCAAAACTCTTTCCTTCCTCCAATAATGTCAGTGTTGTTGGTTTTATTTGCCATTAGTAATAGAGTCATAACCAATGGCTTTCAGGATTGGTGAGCAGCTGACATTTGCTTTGGGATTACCCCAAAGTGTCAGACCCATCTCCTATGTTGGCCATGGCCATATTTCACTGTTTAGATATGTGCCAGCTACTGTATGGTGATTACGTATATTAAATGAAACCATAGAAGCAGCTTTGCCAGCATCCTAATGAATCTTCTGAGTATGACTCTCTTGTGGTTCAGCTCCCTTACTGTAGCTCCCAGATCTTTCATTTTCAAATCTACCACTTGGTGTTCCACAGACTTTTGTCATTTGCTTACAGATAAGGCGAAGAAATGTGAAGTCTGAGAGTTGATGCATGCTGTTGCTTTCCACATCCCACAAAGATTCTTCAAACACTGTAGACCACAGCAGATTTCTTAGGCAAGTCAAGCTACTGTAAATGAAAAAAGTCAGATGCCAAAAATGCGGATGTAAATTTGTATACATTTATGATTAAAGTGCTCTCATGGGATATATATGCTTCAAAATATATGCTTCTCTCAGATTACTCATAGGATTGTTAAAGAAGTCAACCTGCTAATCTGAGAAGCATTTCTGAGAACAGTTTTTTTGCTGTATGATTGGAAAGAAATCCTACTTCTCCTCAAAACCCGCAGAGACTCAGAAGCCCTTTTTGTGCCACCTGCAGATTGCTCAGGATACCCCATTCCACGATTTTGGATGAATCGTCGAATCTTTTTGAGCAAGGTTGTTACTATCACATAACTACCACCTTCATAATAGAAACGATTCTATCTCTTCTTATTGCAGACTGAAGGATTGTGAGCTGAAAAAAGCAGTAGCTGGGATCAGGCAATACGCAAAAGGCAGGAGACTCAATATTTATCAGCAAATGTGATGAAGAAATGAGCTGGAGTATTTGTCTCTAGCTTCAAATAGTTATTTTTCTTTTTACTGTAACATTTTTAACATGAGGCTGAATAAGTATGTGGTTATTCATGTGGAGGGTCTTTACATAAATCATGATTCTCAGGCTTCAACTTACAAAGTGTTATTGACATTTAAAATAAAATCCTTTTGCTGATCACCTTGCCTGCAAAAAAATATTTTAAGGAGAGATCCTTCTACTCCTGTTTGTATCCTCTTGAAAGCTCTCCTAGATTTTAAAACTATCCCTGACTTGGCTTCACACTGTTCTGATTCCATATTCCGTTCTTCCCATCACATGAATTTCCCAGTTTTAGATTTTTTTAATGTCTCTTCTTGTTCTGCCCTTTTCTTCTGTGAATCGCTCTTCCATGCGTACTACACATCTTCCAAACAAATGTGGCCGGTAACTCTTACATGGAAACCAGAATTGGTGAACATTGGAGTAATGCTCCTGAAAAAGCTACAAAATGTTGACATTTTCATACCGGTTTCACTGAAGAAATTAATTTCTACTTTAAACACACTTCCTCTGCAATATATTAGTGTTTTAGTATGTTGAGTATGATACATAAATCTGTCAGGTTTCGTAATGCAAAAATACATGAATAAACATGTTCCTGACAATCAGAAAGAGGAATTATATCTTCACAGAGAATAGAAATGTCCACAAAGATTAGCTGGTACAGTAATGGTCCCTTCAACTTCCATCAGACTATTTGCACGAGGAAACCTTCTCCAGTAAAGCCATGCAATCATACAGTGCAGAATATTCCTACGAGGCGTCTGCTTGGGGTTTATTTTACCACTTCCATGTTGTGCTATTTTGGTGGGATCATCCTTAGGCTTTTGAGGTCTGAAACAACCCTACAATAAAACACTTTTTTTAGTATAGTTATAAAACACAGCATGAAGTCCATCACTCCCTCCTCATAAGCCACAAGTTAGGAAATAGTGTGGGATCACATTTATCTGATGCTATTTTCTTAATGTAATTTCGGTGGGTTTTTTTAACCTTTTTTTTTTTTATTTACAATCCTTGTATTTTCCGTACAGAAGGATGACCTACCAGAAGCCAACACACAAAAAGCTATTCGAGATACATTAAAAAGAGGCAAAAAAAGAGAAGCCTGAGGAGACCGGTGCTATATTCTGTGAGAAGTTGGCAGTGAAACACACTGATAAAAAGTAATGTGTGCCCATTCTTCTTGTTTGAAATGCAGTATTAGATTCTATCTGAGATTAGAAAACACACAAAACCAAATCTACATATGCAACTAATTTAATCAAAAGGACAGGAGGGATGTCTAGAACAGATCAAATGCCAAACCCATACTTTGCCGCAAGAAAAAGTGTGGAACTGGGAGTAGAGGGGGTAAAAGACTTAGTCCATATGGTCTAATTATTGATGTTTAATGCCTTTGTCTTCTGTCAAGCACAAGGAGATGCAACTGGAAGTATTTTGTCCTGGCTGAACTTTCTGATGGTTGCTTTCCCCATATTTCTGTTTAAAAAGTGCTAAATCACCTAGGACTACTGCATAACAACATTTTCTTCTCACTCAAGGAAAGCCTGTGCCTCTAGTCCCCTCAAATTACAGCTTAATATAGAGTCTGTGGAGAGGACAAGAGAGCATGGGATATTGTTTACTGTGCAGGATCATCTGCTTGCCTGTGGCACCTAGAGGGGTGCTTTGAGTAACATTATTTTTCCTTTGATCCTGGCAAAGATTCAACAGTAAAATCACATTGTCCTTACGAGAGCCTTTGGGTCTGGGCAAGCTTCCTGACGATGGTACACGCGCATGAGGTGGTGCTGAGCTTGCCTAGGGGAAGCGGTAGGAGTTCCCGTGTTTAGGGAACTGGACCAGGTGAGCTCTAGAAAATGGACCCTGCAGGTATGGAGGGACTGGTGAGATATTTTCCCACTGACTGTAACTGTTTACAGTATCCCAAAGTCTCTTGGATTATAAAATAAGGATTGTGAAACACAGGGGCAGACCCTTTGATGCTCTTCCCCTGGGAGCAGGAAGGAAAAGGGAGCAGGAGATACAAAACAACCTAGAATAAATGTTTATAGCTTTCAAATAGTGCTTAAATATTTGATGCCATTGCAGTTAGTTCTCAAGAGCTGCAACTTTAGCTTAGGAGTCATACAGCACAGAGACACTGCTGACCGTCTTTTCCTCAGGACTGAATTTGGCACAGGAGTGAGGGATGGCGGATGGAGAGAATGTGGGACCTGACTGGCTGGCAGCACAGGTCAGCTGTGCTATGAACAGCATGGTGTTTGTCCTCCAGGTTGTTTCTTTGTTCCTCTGGTGCTTTATCTGCGTGGGACGTGTTTTTCCCCACTATGAGAAATAAATTTAACTCTCAGTACTCTTATTACTCAAATAGGGTGAGGCATACATGTTTAATATCAGTGCTGGCATTTTTGGAAAGCTGTGTAGATTATGTTTCCTGCTGTGTTTGGAATTCTCATCTGTTCAATAAAACAGTTTCTACCCCTGTCCACCCCCCTAGGCAATCACAATTGCCAATTTTCAAATCAAAATACTCCAGCACTTTTGAGCTTCTTCCTCTTAGAAAAGGCATATCTAGTGCCAGCACTAATAAGCAGATTTAGTGCCAAGCTTCTGCTTGCTTCAGTCACACATTTTAATCAAACTTTCACAATTGAGTAAAGCATTAAGCACACTTCTTCCACTATTCATTTTTCAGTGAATTATTCGGTAAGTATAGAGCAATAGTTGGCTACCCTAAGCCACAAGTATGAATATTGAAGGAGTCATCTAAATCAGACTTGGGTTGTTAATGTATTGTTTTACAGACTTTTTCTCAGGTGAGCCAATAGCTGACATCTCCACTTACAGGCAAGAACTTTTTCATCCACAAAAGGATTAAAACATCCAACTGGTGTTTACATGAATTTTACCAGCAAATTGAACAAGATCAAGATTAGCTCTCAAACAAACCATTGGAAATCTAAGCAGATGCACTTTTACTACCCAGGTTTTTATCACTTCTGTGTTACTGGTTGCGGGTAGGTTCAAGCCCATGGAAGGGCAAAGAGCTGTCATTTAGCCCTCTCTGAAAGGTGCTAGTGTACAAGGCGCGACTTGAACCTCCTTATTTCAGTAAAACCAATATGAATGGCTGTGATCGGTGCAGGGAGCTGTATTGTGCTCTAGCACTGTGTAATCCATTGTCAGGTTTTGGATTCCAAATAAAAGCTGTTTATTAGACACTCAAGAACAAATCTATGTACATGCAAAAGTCTAATTTTTAAAGGAGCTCAAATAACTTAGAAATAACTCTGCTTACTAGGAAAATAAGCAAACCACAAGCCATGAGAACCTGAACTAACAAATATGTTCCTGGGCTGAAAGTATTCTAAGTTTGCAGGGAAGTTTAAATATTGTCTATAATTTAATGCAAAGTGGTTAAAGTATTACCATTATAGTTCCAAATGTTTGCCCTTCCTCTGCATGAGCGTAATGACAGTAAGACCTACACTGATCAGAATAATTAAATCATATGGTGATAATACAGCGAATAAACATTACAGAGAACATTATATAATTTCTTTCATTAATTCTGGATGGCATATTCTCTGGCTAAGTATAAGAATGTCAATGAAATGCATAACACCTTATCATGCAAATATTATACATGTTAAATGAACTGAAACCTGATCATTTCATTAACAATTATCTTGTTCTATGAAGACTTTAACTACATTTAAGTATATTAAAATACACAGTAATGATTTCCTAGGTTTTAAATCTACATTTAATATAGTAAGCAAGGAATAACTCTCCTTGTGTGTCATATTATTATCCTGGAACTTGTGCTTTCTATTAACGATCAGTCGGATTGGTTGTACTTTGAAGAGTTACAAATGTGGGTGAGCCTTTTCTGGATTGGATATCTCTGCATATTTGCCAGTCTTCATCTTAATGTATGTGTGGTTTTTTGTACACACACACACACACACACACACACACACACACACAGGTATACAGTAAAAGATGGAGAGGAGTGTTGTAAGTATCTTGTAAATAAGTAACTTGATAAGGCTCCTGCATACAAGAAGATTACCTTAAGGACAATGCAAAACCTTTATTTATAGCTTTGCCATAATGGAGGAAGCTGTGTTGACTGTATATTTTTTCACAACGGCGATAGGAATGCGCAAATAACTCCCCTTAAGGTAGATTTAGACAAACGCACTGAAGGAGTTCGTGCACTGTAGAGAGTTTATGGTCACAGTCAACCTGAATTGCCCTATTTTTAGTGCTGAGAAGAAGAGAATCAATGTAAATGGTATCACATAACTTCGGAATAGCAGGTTTCCCCACTTAGGCCCAGGGAATAAAGAGCTGAAGGGAGCACAGATACCAAGGGCTTCAGAAAGTGTTTAGTTTTGGTTAAAGGTTGGAAAATACATTAACTGGTTTTATTCATCAATGAAAAAAATATTCAGGCTGGTAATACATATTATAAAAACACAAAGGCCATTTCCAAGTTTCAGAGTACAAACTGTCTTATTTTATAACTGCACACAAATATATTGTCGGCTATTGCCTAAGCAATGATTTATTTCTGAAATGGAGCTTTACAATCACACTACCCTACAATAAAAATATATAGAGAAAAGTTTTTCTTACTCTTATATGTGCCAGTCACTCGTCTTCCCTAAAGAGCAGCATCTGGCTGCTAATATGTTAGCACTTATTTTAAGAAGAGTATTTTTAAGAGTTGAGGAGATATGCCCTACAAAAACTTCTGCTGGTAACAGGCTTAGTTCTATAACAGAAGCCTGCAAAGGTACTTTCCTCCAACAAATGCCAACGAACCAAGTGAGGGTTTGGTAATTCTGTAACCATGGTAACCTGTGCATTTCCACACTGCTGTGGGTCAGTGCAGGTTAGTTTGTGTCAGGTAGCTCAATTTTTCTTAGGTTAGGGACCATGAACATTTGGGTATCCTTGGTACTCAGAAACTCTCTGATATTCTGCACATGAAAGAAAGAATAATAAACAAATTTTTAAAAATACAGACAAATGCAAAATGTGCATCATTGGTCTATGACAGAAGATTTCCAGCATTGAAAATGCTTCCTGAGATGCACGGACTTACAACTCTGAAAAGGCTGGGAGCTTGGACCTAGGCAAGCTGGACTCAGCATCTTCCTTGATGTTTTCCTTGTTGACTATGGGTATTTTGGTGACAACAATGAGCACTAACCTAGTATCTCACAGTGCTCTTTCTGTACCCCTGAACCCATTCTATTATCGTATCTATTTCATGCTAAGATTTTAAGATTTAATTTAGAATATTTGTACAGTTCCTTGGAATTCCCTTTAAGTATTTAAGTAGAAGGCAGAGTGGAGATAGAAGTTACTTTCAATAATGAAACTTTTATGATGATCCATTGATACTGTGAAACGTGATTTCCTTCTATCTATTTTGTAGGTCAGCCAAGGAGAAACTAAGTTCTGGCTTGTGTGCTGACTACCAAATGCACTTAGAACTCAGAAATTATGCTGCCAACCACACATTAATGAAGCAAACATGCAAATTTTTTCAAAACAGAATCTTTCTAAAGCTAAGTTAGCACTTGTGACTGATTTCAGATTCGTTCCCTTTTTTTTCTTCATGAACATAAAATTCTTTCTAAACCCTGATTAATAGAAGCTTTGGCCCAAAGCAATATGACAAATAATGGAGCTGTAAAATTAATAAAAATAAAAAAATTCCTTTGTGTGTGAATTTGCACATGTTTTATCCCATAGAGCATGCAATATAAGCAGAGTAATACTTGCCTTGACTTCACTTCTTGAAGTTCCTGTTCTCCATTGCTCTTTGTCTTGAGTAATGATTTACACTTGAACTAACTGAGTGCAGAGAGTGTAAAATAGCATCTCCACATTTAGGAGCATTTTATACCCAGTTTAGGCTGGCATTTGTGCAATTGCTATGCAAGAAGAACAATAAATGAAGCCCTTCAACTGTGAAAATGCATGATTCAGCAAACTGTTGCTTGTATGAGTCACCCGTATTTGCAGAGCAGATTTTTGACTTAACGACTCTCTACACCATCCTGAGAAATCATCCTGAAGAAAAGCTGTAAGGGAAGTATCTCCCACCCATTGCACCCCTACTTTGCAAGCAAAGAGTAGGTATTACCTATAGTCAGCTTGTCTGGATCTGTCTGGCAAGTTATAAACTGAACATGTTCAAATCCAGATTTGTCTTGCTACAACAAAAATCCATATTTTCAGGTTTGTTGTCCACATACCTACGCCCTGCATTGGCAAGCAAATCTGCAGCACAGAATGTTTTTATTTAGCAAATCACTAACTTATCACTGGTACAAAGCCCATTTGATCAGTTAGGCTGGTGACCTTATCTTTGCACAGAAATCCTGGGTGGAGGACTTCTTATATATCACATATAGCATGAAAGAACTGGAAAGACAGAAGTTCAGAAAGTGTTTTCAGTGTCTTTTAGGGCCAGATTTAACTGCTGACCCCTGGCAATTTAACTTTTTGTTTACAGAAAAGCATTCTATAATTGTCCTATTTGTAAAATACTTCCTGGGATGGCCTCCATTTAAATTGAATTCCCCAATCAATTTTTGCCTCCATATGAACAAAATTCATCAATTGAAGTTGTGGCTTTTATTCTCAAATAAAAATTTTCTATGCAGGTCATAAAAAGCTCAGTCCTAAATGAGAAACTCTTCAAAGTTTGTGTCCCACTACAAACCAGTAATTTAGGTCAGCATGGCTGTGTGGCCAATTTGTAAGGCAAGATGATGCAAGGACTGCGTAACTGAGTTCACTGCAAAAATGGTATTTTTTTTAAAAGTAAGCCTAATTTTCCAGGGTTGGTTATTTCTATATTTGTTGATTTATTTATCCTAGTAAAGAGCACTGCCCAGTCAACTGTTTAAAAAATTGCCAATGACCAGAATATGCAAAGCAGCAAAGGATCCATTCACTGTTCTGTGTTGAGAGACATCTGCCAGGACTGCATGTTGTCTTATAAAAACTTGTACCTTCTGATTAAAAAACGCTTTACTTAACAAATTCCAGTCCTAATCCTACAAACACACATACCAACTGTGGAAACCTTTTAAACCCTCTGACATTTCATTGATTTGCCGGGTCACCGACTAAAGGTGAACAGGGGCATCCATTTTACTGGAGCTCACCAGAGAGACTACTCCTCATGCCATACATCAGCTAGCAGGTATGTCTGTCACTCGTGAATGCGTAATTACTGGGAGGGCAAGAAATGCAGTCCAGCCAGTTTTGACACCCACAAAAATGCTTTATTTTTGTGCTTACGATGAATTGCACATCAAAAAAGTTTCTTCTTTTCTTGCATGGTAGGCATCCTACTTCTTACCGAGATGACTAAATATTGTACATTTCTCAAGCTTGCAAAATATCCAGCTTTAAATATCTGTTGCCTTACTACCTAAATAATAGTTTGGAAAAGTCATTAGGCTGAGTCCAGAGGAGGTTTTTTTCTAAAACTAATATCTCTGAACAAAAGTTGTTTGCTTATAGTCAGTGCAATCTTTAGGGTAATGTATTTTCAAAATCAAGTATGGATCACATTCACTATAATAATAAAACTTGGGTACTATAGAAACATTTCATTGGTTTATCTCATAATGCTTTACAAAGAAGTAAAGTTTAATACCATTTTGTAGCTGGAGAACTTGAGTGTGCGAAAGATCAAGTGTCAAGACTGAGGCCATGAAAGCAGTTAAGCAGAGACAAAAATCAATTGAACCTGTCTTTGTTGCAATACTTCGGCCACATTCATGAGGGATTTATACAATTCTGAATAGACGAGATTCAACCATTGCGTTCTGCTCTGAGTTTTTGAAATTTGAGTTGCGATCGCAGCTGAGATCAGTCTCTAACTGATTTATGGTTAATTAATACTAGGCAATTTTTGGAAGTATGTAAATATATGTATTGTGTCTCATATATTGGCTAATACTGAAACACACTTGAAATCACAAGGAAGAGAGGGCAGCTTAAGAGAAAGGTGAACACACTTGAAAAAAATCTTTGTGTTTGCTAAATTTTGGGGCTAGAATGCAACCCAGTCCCACCAGAAGGTGGGAGGTGACAGATCACATTTTCCTTCAAATGAAGTGATTCTGGAAAAGAACAGAGTGGGCAAAAAAACCAACTTTTCATTCGGAGAAGTTAAAGGAATTAAATTAACCACCACATTTCAGGCAGAGGTGAATCTGACAGGAACATACCCACTTTCTCCCGGAGTGCTCTTTATGCCAAGTCTTTGGAAAAGGGAAAGCTGAAGTTGTTATGGCCACTGAAACTACTCTCTGACCACCTGGGAATTCTCTTTATATAAAGTCTATCAGCAGTTAAAACTGTTTTGTCTCAGTGAAGCAGTGCAGAGCTGCTAAGCTGGCCTGAGGGTCAGTGTCTTCATATTACAGATGAGAAATTCAGAGACTACTCAAAGTATAACATCAAGTAGAAAAACCTGATTGGTGGCCTTCATAAATCCAGTCTTTTATTTAAAGAAGAAAAAGGCTTTTGGATTGATTAACCGTGCCAAGGAGGGATTTGAAAATACTGGAGTAGAAACCTCTACCATTGCTCTAATTCAAAAAGATAATTGATAAGTAAACAGAACTTTCAAAGCAAGAGCTTTGCTCTACATAGCAAATAAGCACTTAATCAGGCATGTAAATGGAAGAGAGGCATCTCAGGTATTTTCTGAAGGTAATTTAGGGGCACTTAGGACTGCTATTATGCGCTCAAGTTGGTACCCCTCGTGGATTTTTAGAAGTGGTCAAAAGAGATTTTGAGAAACTAGATAAAGGTTCTTCAGACGTACACAGAAGACTGAAGATCATCCTGGAAATGCCAAAATTGCTATGAGGTACTTCAGAGTTATTTTTCCTTGTTAATCCTAGAAAAAGTAGGCTCTATTTAGTCCCATGTTTGAGGAACATGGAAAGATTCTTGCTAAAGCAGAAGAAGGATAGTGGGAAAAATCACAGAAGTTGTGCAATAAAGAATTGAATTATGCTTGCATATATTTGAAGTTCCATATTCAGAAAAAAAAAAAGATGGCAACGAGGAACACGAGGAAGTACTGGAAGAGGATGCAAATGTTCTGAGGGGAATTACTGTTGCTCATTTCTCTTCCTCAGCTGGTTGGTCTGCTTTTGGGTGAATTGCTGAGAAGGTGTGTCATAAATTATGTCTCTATCACTGGATACTGCTTAAAGGTGGACTTCACACATAATTTGCTCAGGTCTGTTGCTGGTGTAGGAAAGATTAGGAAAGATGGGGTCCTAATTGAGCAGGAAAATGCAGCAGCATGGGGACTGACAGTGCCCTCTGACAGGGGAGCACTGAGTGCTGTACCCTCTACTTCTCCTCTTCCACACAATGCTGCTGTCTGTGGGTCTGCACTCATAGCCAGCCGACACAAGGCCACCTTCACAACTGGGGCTCCATTGTTTTTTGGGTACTGTTACTGGAGAAGGAAGCAACGTGGGGTGTTCTCCATGGAAAGGACTAAATGCACTTGTTGTCTGGTAGTTCTCTAGTCGAAAGAGAGTGTAAATTCCCTTGGGCAGGTGTCTCCTGGAAGCCACTTCATCATGTTCTGTCCCCTACCAAGCATTTCCTGTTGACAGTGATCGCCACCAGTTTCCATGAATACTCAACAGGATGCAATTTAGGTATTTTTCCTATGTATGCACTGAACATATTTAGAATAATCACATTAGTGATTTCCCTCACTTTTTTTTTTTTCAAGTATTGTGAAGGAAAATGATCTTACCTCCAAAACTGGTAAAATTTGTCCAACTTATATTTTTTTCAAATTTTGACTTATGTATTTCTTAATTAAAGAAATTAATTGCAAAACTAACAGAATTTTATTTTTAACTGTTCACATTTCCAAATGAAAACAAATTGCTTTTAGAGACTGTATCCCAAATAAATAAAGCTAAATTTAGGGGATAAATTGAATGACATTTTACACATCTCTTCAATCAATATATATTTTGTATAAAAAAAAGAATAATGAATGTAAAAAGAGCACTTAGAGTAGACACAAACATTTAAAGCCAGGCTGAGACTTCAGCTCATGCAATAAAAGGCATGTACCACCAGTGCAGGATAATTCAGTGGTTCTTAAAATTACAATCTATTACAGTGTGCCAATCATTTTCTAAATCTACCATAAAACCATATACCTCACTAAAAGATTTTTTTTTTAAAACCCAGCAAACCTGTTATTTTCATGACTTAAAGCCATATGGTCTCTCTCAGACTTTCCTCTGCAGCATAAATTCACTTGTAATATTGAGATTAAGTCTCTGTTCAGTAAATGCTTGTGAATCACACCTTTACCCATCTGCCATCCTGTGTCAAAGAAGCGGCACTCCTATATCTACAAACATTTCATTCACCTTGATTTTTTGAGTGCTGCTCTCAGACTACATTTACCACAGATTTTATTTTTATTGATTCTTCAATTTCATGTCTCTCTGTCTCATCTATTCAGTCTCTTGTGGTGGACACGCTAAAATGTGATTGTAGCGGGTGAAGTCACCAGACTGCTGACCTGATTCAAGACAGATTTTTCTGAGAACAGTCTGAATGATCCCATTTTAATAGACAATAGATCACAGATTGTCCCCCTCAGAAGTTCTTTGTGTTGCCATTAAGCAGTCATGCTTGTAAAAATGGAAATATTGCTTTACGTTTTGTAATTAACTTTATTCTGACAAAAATTGATTTTCTGTCCTCAGGTTGTTTGCAAAAAAGTTTGTAGAAGACAGTTCAGTGTTGAATTTTTATTCTTTTTAAAGCATATTTTGGCAATGGTGAGTACATTACAATTTCCAGTCTCACACTGAGTGAAACAGGTAAGGTTGGTCTCTAGGGAAGAGACATTGATTTTCTGTGTGTGTGTGTATGTACATATACAAAGCCTTCCGCAGTCGTTGGTGATGCTGGTCCTTTGCTGGAGCTCGCAAAGACAACTGTATAATGAGAATAATATGACATTGGGCAGAGAATAAGGAACATAAATCAACAATGTTTTATGTTCCTGATGACTTGTAATTTTTAATAGATACAAATTGAAACTAAGTTGGCACCACACTTAAAATATCCTGAGACCTGTTCTTGTTCCTGTTTCCAGAGGTCTTGCCACTGTTATGGTAGAAGTAAAAACTACTGGCTTTACTCACCATGCTTTTTTTTTTTTTCTACAGAAAAGGCTGCTGACATTTCAGATGACAAATCTAGTTTCCTTCAGTTCTTAAAAGAGGAAGCCTGACTTCAGTGAACATGTGAATCAGATACTCCTGCCAAATGGAAATGGTGTCTTTCTGGGCTAAAGCTTCAAAGAAGGGATCCTGTATTAGAAACACTGAGATTACTGCACATCTTGAACACAACACCAGATGATGACCTTCAAATCTGAATATGCAGAAGGTACCCTTACTAGCAGGTCTCCAACTCCCATAAGAAAAGGGAGTTTGGCAGCTAAGAAACTAAGGAAGTTCCCATGTCCATTAGAAAAGGAAAAGGCAATGTAGGTAGGTGGTAAGGTGGAGTGAATACTATTTTTACCTCTCCTTTCAAGTGCTGAGAGGAACCACTGGATAGATAAATTAAGTCACAAGCCACAAGGATAATTTGGTGACTTTTTCTAGTTGGTTAAAGCAGGGAATCAGGAGTTCAGCATGTTTGTGAATTTTTAGAGATAACACCACCCATTAGTTTCACAGACAAAGCCTCTTGGTATCTGAAAAGGGAAAAAATTCCTTGTTCTAGTGAAACAGCCTGCACTGTTTCTCCCTTATTTCTCTCTACAGGGTTCTCTTTCACAAGGTTTACTGTGACTGGGATGCAAATTAAAAGACAAGGTGGGGAAACATAAATTACAACCTATGGCAGAGGAGTTTAAAGCAGAAAGAAATTTAAATACGCATGTAAATAAAAACAAGGCAGTATAAATAAAAGTAGAGGTCACATCTACGCAGCAGAGTCACTGTTGTTTTTATTGTGGGAGCAACAAGGGACTCCAGCAGAAGCAGAGATTCCTGCTGTGTTCACACTGCTGCTCAAAGACAGAATGTAACAGGTATCTCTGCCGCCAAGAGCTTCTAAGTACAGCCTAATTTAATTCAGCATCTCTACAGAAGAATGTGTTCTAAAAGAAAGTCACGTTTCTTTGAAAGAGGGAAGACACTGCGGAATATTGCACACAGTCAGAAAAGGAATTGTGCCAGAAAGACTTTCACTGACTCCAAGGCAAAGAGAACAAATTTATATTTATATCTTTCTCGCATAGTTGCCTTTAGAGGTTGTGTTATTTTCAGGTCTTAGGAAAGTACAGCCTTTCCCAACCCCCTTTTGAGAAAACTATATAATTATGGAAGAGCACTGAGTGTCCTTAAAGCAAAAGTGTCCAGTGTAACTATATAATGTTTAGGATACTATATGAATCATCTTTATTATCACAAAAGGAAGCATCCAATTAGAAACAGACATATGGAATTTTGAGGGAAGACATAGCAGACCACAGAGGTTGGTAAAGTGAGGAAAAAGCATAGTAAGATGCTTGTGTTAGGCTGGTATACTATTTAGTATCAGTGCAACTGTGGATCAGAAAAATGTTACTTGCCAAATAATGTTTTTGCTTTAGTGGTCTGGATACAGTTACAAAGTAACTGTGAATGACAATCTTGGCATATAAATGGTTAGCAGATAGGACAATCTTGGCATATAAATGGTTAGCAGATATTCATTCCAGAATTTAGGCAGCTGTCTGGTGCAACCTGATATATTTTGTAAGTAGTTTTCCATATAAAATGTCTCACAGAAGGCTTTACAGCTAATCATCCTTTGTATATGCATACACAAGAGGATACCAGTTGCAATATAATCCATATTTGGCATACAGAGACATAGTATAGGCAGAGGCCAATGAATTAGGATCTACTGTAAAGGCAGACACTCGTAAACAGCAGCTAATTAAGAGTTTATCAGCATGTCACTATGCACAACAAACCCTAATATTTCAGTAGAGCATAATGGTGTGTGCAAGCTCAGCTGTCATATCTTATCAGATTGGAGGCTTATGCGAGGTGAGGACATGACACTGCACATAGCACTGCGCTGTATGTGGGAGGAGGAGCAGGGTAGAGTGTGACAGAATGCTTCTGCTGTAAATCCTCATCACTGCTTACATTTTTCAGAATTAAAACCTTACAAAAAGCCTACTGTATACAGCCTTTCACCTAGAGTAAAGTAAGGCATTGAACTCTTTTTCCTAAAAAACAAAAAGCACAAAGTGTAAGGTATTATGAAAAAGCATCCTACATTATCAGAAGAGAGCTGCTTTCACAACAGCAAGAAGCTGAACTGTCCTGGTTTTGCTAGGTCTGAATTGTAGAATTCCCTTTTAGTGTTTCAGCAGTGTTCCCTTTACATGAACACAAGTTAATATTGAAACTTTGGCTGGGATGGAGTTGTTTTCCTTATGAACCTGATAAGATTATCGCTTTTGTTTTGCTGGCAGATATTTACATTTTTCAAGGATTTGCCTGCACCTCTGGCTATAGTTTCTTTTAGTCTTTTTTGTCTTCTCTCTGCACTAAAGAAAAGTGGGGAGGGGGAAGCAAAAGGCTGGGACTCTCTGGGATAGGTGACCCAGGACAGATGATCTGGGTATGATCCAAGCTGACCAATAAAGATGTATTTTATGCAATGAAAGTCACACTCACTATAATTTGTGAAGTTTGCAGGGAACAGCCCTTTCAACCCTTCAAGCTTTCAGCTCTTCCTCCTTCTTCTTCCATCTCTTCCCTTCTCCTTTGTGAAGGTGGCCTATCTCGGTTCCTGAGGCTTACTCCTCCCTTGTCGCATTTTCATTGGTGTACAGCCAGTGGCTACTGTTTGTGAGCTGAGTATAACTTTGATTGCTTTATTAATGTTGTTCCTATTCTTGGTAAAATTAAATTGCATTATTATTCTTTGAGTTTGGGTTGTTTTAGTTATTAAATAGTCTTTATCTCAACTGATGAGTTCTTTACTTTAAATCTTCCAGTTCTCTCCCCCATCTCACTGGGGAGTAAAGTGAGCAAACTGCACGTATTTAGATGTTGGCCAGATTAAACCAGGACATGAACAAAGGAACGATGTCTTTAACAGCTGCTGGACATTCAAATATATGCATAAGATGTGATTGTATGAAGTATGTAAAACATCATTCTGGCAGAACTAAAGTGGTACTCATTATGCCAATGTGAAGAACATTCTCCTTTCCTTCCATTTTCTGTTAGTTCTACAGAACTCCCATTTTCCTCACCACAAAGTAGCAAAGATCTCACGGCAACAATATGAAACCAGTACTTTATATTTAATGCTTTAACTTGTGATCCCTCCATCGTGATCGCTAATTGTGCAGCTTAGAGCTCATTCAAAGTCTTACAGCTCTGCAATATTGCTGGGGGGTCAGCTGGGACAGAGCCAAACTAACCTGAATGATGAGACTTCAGTTTGGCAGCATTAACTGCTTAATATCAGTATGATTACAAAAAGACTTGTTTCCAAGTCTTCCAGATCTGTTTTCCCAAGATTGGAAGAAGATTTATTATTCAAGCTTGAAATCATTCAAGCAGACAGCCTGACTTCTGGATTGCCAGGGGCATTAGACAGAAAGCACCGCTGAAATCCAGAAACTGTGAGGGAATGGGAAGAGCCTTTGATCTGGAAGACCTTCTTAAGGAAAGGAAAATGACTGTCCTTTCTGTCAATGCAGAAAGTAGACCCGATGGAGCCATTTGATTTTTGAAAAGGGGAAATGTGATTCTGAGCTACATCAGAATCCAACTGATTGTAACTTTAATCCTTCCAATATTTATTAACAAGGACCAACTGTTTACAGTCTCTATCGAACGTGAGAAGTAGTAACCATCAAATGAAGATATTAGCAGCCAAGTTCAAAGCAGAATGGGTAGTAGACCTGTGGAACTTGTTACCAAAGTACGCTGTGGATGCAAGACATTTAAAGGATTTCAAGGAAGTGTTGGCTAACTAGGAGAGAGATCTGTTGGTAGATTACTGAACAAATGGTAACAGACTTAGGAAGTCTTTCAGTCTGAAAGAATCAAGAGTCTGGGAGAGTGCTAGAGAGTGTATGTTTGATTTGCTTTTACTGGGTTTTATGTTTCTACTTATGGACACTCTTAGAGAGAGAATATGGGGTAGACAAACCCTAGGCTCTTCTCTTCTTATGTAATAAAATTTCTGAATTACAAATTGCTGGGTATCTGGATCTTCCAAATACCAGGGACTGCTGACAGCGTGCTCATCCTGTTCTTATATTCTTCTGTAGGTCTCTGCTGTTGACAAGTGCTGGAGACAGGATGTGGGGCTACATGGACCTTCGGATCTAGTATAGCTGTTCTCATGGTCAAGAACAGCAATCTAATTTAGGATACTACTCTTCCAATTGCCTTTTTATCAAGACAGTTCAGAGGCATCTTCTGACATATCCTGCTACTTTTCATCTGTCAAGTAATCTCTGCGGGTAATTCCAGAAAAAGGAAGTAAAAACAGAGTACTTAGGAAAATGACTGTGATTGTGGCTTGGTTCCACAGCTGCAAAGCTTTGAAACCCCCACACTATTCACAGTTTCAACGAATATAAGAACATTACAATTGGTCCCAAAAATTTTAAGAGCAGTTGTTTATATAAACATCCCTTTTATCTTCAAACAATGCCTTTTGGTCTAAATACTGCACCTATGATCACAAAATTCTGCTTATTATGTGGCTTCAAATAAATAAACAAAGGACAATAGAAAAATTGCAGTAGGCCTTTTTGCTTAATTTCCTGAAAATACAGAAGTGGCTTCTTGATGGGACTTTCCAGACGTATGTACTCAAGTTAGTTTTCTCTGAAACCACAAAAATGTCTCAAAGTTTATGCCTGTTAGTAATTGTACATTTTAGAACATTTCTGATTCTCTGTTAGTCAGAACTTGATGAAATACTACAGGAATGTGTGTTTCATTTTTTTAAAATGTTAAAGCTAACAAATGATGACTTTCAAAAACTATCCAAGTCAGGCATCTAAACCCTTTTTCAAAAGCGACTTTTGCATTCAGAAGCCTAAGTTCCAATGAAAATTGAAAGCATGTATTCATGAGATACTTAATCAAGAAAATAAATATTTTAAGTAATAAACTAGATTGTTTTCACACTGGAATGTAAAGTGCCATGTAAGGTCACCAACTCTCAATTCATGGCTAGGCTTCGCGAACCAAGATAAGGGAA
>NW_010189035.1:0-9534 GCF_000695765.1 Mesitornis unicolor | reverse complement strand
GTCACCTTGTCATAGAAGGAGATCAGGTTGTCACTCTCAATGCTTCCAGTAAGGCAAAGCGCAAGCTGTATTCACCCTTTTGCTAAGGGTGAGTACGTGAACTCCCTGTACCCATGCAAAAAAAGTTAGCACTGGGAAACCGATTTTGTCAGCAACATAAGAAATCTGTAATGTTGAAGCTCTTAGTTATACTAACCCCAGGGTGCTGGTGTTCATGACAGTTACTGTGCAAATATTTGGAAGTACTTCAAGTTATGAAGCAATTTAGATAGAAAATTGGGATTAAAATGTATCTATACTATCACTGATAGGTACCCACCTTTGGGCAGAAGGTTGCTCCGACTCCAACAAGAGAACAAATGCAGAATATGGCCAGAGTCACTCTTTTCCTGGGCATCTTCTGTTTGATTTTTAATCAGCTAGTGATAAAGAAGTCTGTAAAAACCTTGGCCAGCCAAATGTAGGGAAAGAAAACAAAACAGAAGTCCATGAACATGGAGAGGAAAAAAAAAAGCAATGGGTGGAATGGATAGTCTGTCATTTACATTGGCATTTACATCTGGGAGACAAAGATTTGGGAAGAATTCCCTGCTTTGCGACCAATTTCCTTTGCTAAAGCAAAGGGACCTCAAGTCCCCATCTCCAAAGCAAATGGTACCAACAATTCTGAAACGGGAGAAAGAAAACATCAAACATTAAAACTCTGGAACACTTACACAGTTCTACCTAACATCTGATTTTTGTTAAAGAATGCACAAGATGCTTCCAGGGTTCAGCACTTGGTTCTTGAGGGTCTGTTTTACATACAATATTCTTTACAAAATTTGCAACCACAGTAATAAAACCACAATATGAATAATTTATGTTTATTAGCTACTTAGCAATACTAAACTAAAAAGTAGACCTATTCATAACTTACACTTCTATCTATTCATTCCGTTCATAATCTCCTTCCATCCACTCTTTATACGACTAGCAATTTTACCTAGTCTGAAGATGGTCTCAAAGGTCTTCCATACAAAATTAAAAGGCATATGAACAAAATCTGGCCTTTCTTTTCTGCCTGGAATCATGCTAGCATTTGCATACTTTACACATCTACAATGCAGCATAATAAGACAGAATCTCAGGCTGCTAATAAAAGAATTTTATTTTCATGGCTTTAGTGGCTCCTTTTGCTTAAGAGAAGTTCAGCACCACTGAAAGAACTATTATCTCTGTGTTCTTATGAGCCAGCACCCAGAAAGTCTGTACTTCAAAGTAGCTTTTCAGACGCTTTTCATTAATAGTCAAGATTTACTTTTAAATTATGTTCCCTTGTTATGTAACACTGGTGTCTGAAGCTAAAAATAACAGAGCAGAAAGCGATGCTCACCCGATGCTACAGCTCTTATTGATAAGCGCATTAATATCAACATCAGTTACATATTTACTTGAAAAAAGGTGTTATGAAAACGTGTAACTGTAAATCTCTAAGTGAAATGAAGCTAAGAAGAACCTTTGTTTCAAAGTCCAGAACAGTTGCAGGAGTTGAACTAGCTTCATGAAAGCCATGGAAGAACTGCAGTCACTCAATTTTCTAAACTGTAAAAAAAAAACCAAACATTTTCTTTACCTCCCAACAAGGCTTATGTCAATAAAATGTTTTCTGACTTAGTTAATTCACATGCTTCCTTAAGAAAGAATTTAAAAAGTACAGAATAAGTATGGTGTAAAGCAGCAAAATGACTAATCTGTCCAGAAAAGCCAAATATAACTCAAGCCACCTGAGTTTTCACTGCCTCCATTCTCCTTCCCCTCCTCTTGGGATTTCATAGTGTAGTCCTAACAGAAAAATGAACCAGTCATACACAGCAAGACACTGAGATCAGAAAAATCCAGCACCCTAGCAAGATCACAGCAAGCAGTTACCAGACTCTACAGATCAGAGGCATTCATCCCTTCCATCCACTTCTGTTTCCCTCACCAAGCCTGCTTGGTATTTCCTTGTCTGCTTCAAAGCCCAGTTTTTCCTTGGGCTTCTGTAGAATCAAATGCAATGCCAGAGTACCTGTGTATAGTATAAAAATTGTGGTAATATAATTTTCCAGTAGAGGCAAATACAGTATGATGATAACACTACAGCCCACAGATGTCTGTAGTTACACTGTCTTAACCTGTCTTCCTTCCCCTATGAGACTAACCCTCATCTATTGTATAACTGCTTTCACATTAAGGGACTTGCCATTTGAACTACAACAGCATAGGTCGCGTTCCTCATGCTCAGGTACAGCCCTTGTGCAGGCTGCAATTCTGTCCATTGCTCTCTGGCAATTTGCTGTGCAATACCTACCTGTAATGCATACAGCTTTGTTTCCTTTTTGTGCACTGTACTAATTTTGTACGAGCAAAGGTGCTAGAACACATAACATACAAACGAGAGTACCTCTCAAATAACTGCAAGTTTGCTGTTCTAGATTATTCCAGGAAGAAATGAGCTTTGTTGCTGAGTATATACCTCCTAACTAAAAATTATCAGCCACAGTTGGAGGTAAGTGGTAACAACTGTGCCATTCTTTACTTTAAACCAGATAGGTCTGTCCTTTGAAAACCAGTCTTATTTAAAATAAAATGTGGAATAAGGGCAGTCTCTACTGCAGTGAAATCTGGAATCACTAAGTACCAAATACACAAGCAGTCCAGCCTTGCTGCAGGAATTTCAAAGAAAGTCAAACACCAAACTGGTGGGTGTTACTTACTGAGTAAGTGGCTAGAAATAGCATGCTGAGTGCTGAACCAGCTTTTTACAACACTAGCGTCATCTGCAGATGCAGAAGGAAAGTGAATTCTTCATTTCAGTTTATTCAACAAGTTCGTTTTAATGACTGGTTCATGCAAGAATGAGAACTAAAATGAGTTTTGAAAAAGGAAGCCAGCTTGTTTTTCCCTTTTCCAAACTATGAGCAAAATCAAGGTGCAGGATGATTAGCTCTAACTCGTGGGAGGGTAAGATCTGGCACTATGAATATCTTGGAAGATGGGGGAGCAAAACCAAATTTTCATCTCTCATCAATGATTCCTTTGTACATTTTAACTGAATCCCATCTAAATGTAACAACAGAAATAAACAGTGAAAAGCTCACAGCATCTAATAAATAAAAGTTCTCAAATGTTATTTAACAACTTAAAAAAACAATCATCTGAAGTTTGAATATGCTGGCGTCCCTTAATCAGTGACTACTCCTGTCCTGACTGACGAAAAGTAACACCCTGCTAAGCACAAGAAATCTGCTTTAACTTGAGAAAATGATTAAAAAATATAAATGTAAAATGAGATTAAAATAAATAATGTAAATTCTGATTTCCTACTTGCCATTTTAAATCATGAATTGATTATTTAAATCTCTGGTTTAAACCAACAGTAGAAACAGGAAGTAATGAAAACAGTATCTG
Source organism: Mesitornis unicolor (assembly GCF_000695765.1). Taxonomy (NCBI): domain Eukaryota; kingdom Metazoa; phylum Chordata; class Aves; order Mesitornithiformes; family Mesitornithidae; genus Mesitornis; species Mesitornis unicolor. The sequence goes on along the minus strand of NW_010189035.1, from coordinate 6,102 downwards.
AACTTCTGGCATGATAGTTATATGCAAATAACCATTCTCAAATATACGTTCTTGTTTTCTTCAAGTAAGAATACCGATGTTTATTTTCTTCCAGTAACATGCCAGCATTTCACAGAAAGCAAATCAATTACTGCCTGCCTCATATTTCACATCCTTGTATTTGTTCCAAGGACTGAGCGCTGGCTCAGCAGTGACTCTTTCCATCAGGTGTATTCCACTGATTGTCAACTGGGCCAGACTTTGCAGGTAGCCAAACAAAGATTTCTCACTCTCAGTTCTTTAGAAATACGAGCTGGAAAATTTCAATTTTAATTTTAGTTTAACCCTTCCCATAACTGTTTTGGCATTCAAGCCAGTCTTTCACAATTACTATAATTTCTGCTGCTTTTGTTTGCTGTCTTTTTTGAAGTCAACTGTTTCTCATTAATAATCAAGAAAGAAATACAATTCTGAAGAAATTATGTTCATGTTGTGTAAAGTGAACACCTCTCAGGTGGGCACTTTACCCTGATCCTAACATTAATGACTAGCCAAAGTCTCAGCTTCCCAGCTGAGAATGTCTAAGGAATAGTTTAAGCTTATGCAAATAAAGTTCAGAACAAGGTCATTCTGGTTTACCCAGGTCTTAAACAGTGCCTTCTTGCCAAAAGTCTGAGTCAACACCGCCGCAATCCACAAGGACTTCCTGCAGTTCCAGAGACCGTTTTACCATGACCATTGCTGTCAAGGTTGATTCATACCAGAAATCTTATCCAAAAGTCACGTCAAAACACTTTGTTTAGGTGTTACCCTTCAGTGAACAACACAGTCCACATCTAGATACCTGCTCCCTGGCTCAGGAAGTCATTTTCCACACTTCATACTGCACCCAAATCCTTTATCTGTGGTCAGTGACCTAGGTGCAATACTGCTGGATTTATTAAGGAATGACAGACAGACACAAGGTGAGATTTGATGATTAAACCATTGAGGTTTCATGCATCAGGGAATAGCAATTAAGAACAGCTCCTGTTCCGGGCTCCAGTGCAGGCTTGCTCTGGCATCTTGGGCAAGACATTTTAGTACCATGGACTGCCACACATGTCCATCCCAACTGTTTGGACTTCTATGGAAGAATGGAGATTCTTACTGCTGCAGGAGATCATCGAAAATTAACGTTAACCCAGCGGGACTCTGATCTTAGTTGCAGAAGCTAAACATTGCTACAATACAAGTAAATAGAAACATTTTCATCATGCTCTGCATGGAGGTGTGTTCTGAAGAGATGTGCTGTAGCAGCTGCAGCAGTTCCCATACCAGGGTTCTCTGCCATTCCACTGATTCACTGGCCCATTTTTTCCAGGAAACCCCTCTTCTTCACACTGCCCAGTGAAACGTGAACCAAACAACATTTGAGTAACAGTTACACTTTTGAACTTGTTATGTAGGAGTAGCCTTGAACTTACACAAAATACTTCTGCCAGGCTGATGTGTTCAGCCCAGGGTTAGTCCCCTACTTTATAGGTCATACCGAATTGGAAACAAAACAGCTTTTAGTCCCTGTTACACTCAAGTTCAAGCCAGCAGGGAGCGATGAATAAAAGACAAAATACAGCAAATTGCTCTTCTTCTTTTTCCCAAATTCTGTCTTAACAAGTAATTTTCAGAGCATTTGCCTTTATGAGACACATCTATGGTCAAATGTTACTGTTGCATATGATATATGAAGAAGTAATTTGGATTTTACTACTCACAAGCAAATTTAGTCAAGACTTATTCAAAGACAGACTCCTTAGAGCAAAATACTTATGTGTCAGGGCATGCACAGCAAAAACAAGTGTAAGGGAGTAGACTGGTACGCCACAGCTCAGCAAATCGATATGTTTTCCTGGTGACAGTTTGGATCCAAAATATATGCCCTTGAAAATGCTTAGCCTTTAGTGTTAAGAAAGCAACTTGTTTGCTAGATATAAACCGCAAGAAACTTAAACCCGCACATATTATAATGGATATAAAAATGGTCCCTGTTTGCCTAACAGGAATGTTTTTAAGCCTAAAAACTGATCCCGCACATTGCTACCATTTAAAATGTCTCTTCACTGACACCAGCATGCAAAATTGGATGAACGTTGCAGAACATGTTACAGGGAGCTATGTCTGTCTTGCCATCATCTCTTTGGTTTTGCCAAGAAGCTGAAGTAGAGGAGCAGATGTTGCTAACAGTGTGAATACAGCTGGAAGACTTTCTATTGAACAGAAACTCTCGACTAATGTAATCTGTGATTTGTGTTGTGAATGAGGAACTGGAGGAGAAAGTCAAGCAAAAGACATCACATTTAAGCAGAGTAAGATGCTAAATGTGAAACCTCAGTCCTTTTTAAGGTGACAGAAAAGCTTCCAGGATTTCCCATTCTAACATGTCCTGGTTTGAGCTAAATAGAACTAATTTTCTATTTAGTCATTTTACTTTTCAGCTCAGTCTCCTGGAAGTGGCTGTACTTGCTGAAACTCATGGCATGTCTTTCCAGACAGTGTTCACTTCATGCTTGCATGTTATGTAAACATCACAAGGCCACTATCTCACCATGGCTGCCATATCTGCACCTGCGGGGAGAAGCGGACAGCACAGATCATCCAAACCTGACCAACGAGGTATTCTGTCCCACATATGTCATACTCGGTATAAAGCTGAGGGATTGTGAGAGTCTTGGCCCTTCTCTGCCCTCTGCTCTTCTCCTGCAGTCGCCAAAGTCCAAGCAGAACCTTGCTAGTTCATTTGCCTCTGATCCTGATCCGTGTGGTTCCGAATCCAGTTCCTGCGTCCTGCTCCCACCTGCTGCAGGATCCGGACTGGGACTTTCCCAGTGCCCGGCTCTGCAGAGCCTCTGGTGACGCCATCGTCATTGGGGGGTGGGGGAAGGATTTTGTATTGGTTTCATATATATATTTTTGTACATATGTATATATATTTCATTTATATCTATTACGTTATTATCTTGTAGTATTAGTATTATTGTTTCTTAACTGTTATTTTCCTTTTCCAGCACATGGGTCTTTCTCCCCTATTCTCTTTCTCCTCGCCTCCTGGGGAGGGGAGAGGGGTTAATAGGGAGCATCTGTCCAGTGTTCAGTGGCCAGCCCAGCCCTAAACCTCAACATAACCAAAAGATGAACTATTATGATCGTATACCCTTGGCAAGGAAAGAGATTAATGCAGTAAGGACCGCAGCAACTGACTGTAAGTTCTGAACAGTCATGATATAAGTAAATGATCTCAGGAAAGAGAAAGTAATCTAAATTCTTATCACCCTTCCATTTAATCACAGAATCACAGAATCACAGAACGTTAGGGATTGGAAGGGACCTCAAAAGATCATCCAGTCCAATCCCCCTGCCGGAGCAGGAACAATGCAGAGATGGGAGAGACAGTTGCAGAGAGACATGCCAGAAACAGTAAAACAAATTTAAAGAAAATAGTCTCTCCTATGCTGAGATCTTTTCTTAAAATGTACTGCATGTTGCCTCAGCAGACAGGATAAGGTGTTAGTGCATACGGAGCACAGAAAGTGGATATTAACAGAAGAGAAGATGACCTCATCTAGCCAGGGACAGGCTCTTTTTTCTTTTCAGACAGCCTGTTTTGTTTAAGGACAGGCAACATGGACTGTGAGCCGACAAAGTTCCCACTCTGCTGAGGCATGACAGCTTCATTTTCATGACAGGATTCCACGGAGTCTTTATTGCTGTAAGGAAACACTAAACTAGTTTATGTCTCTGTCACGCACCTGCCCCCACCAGCTGTAGCCATGTTCTACATTTCGCAGTTGCATGCAAGGTGATTTGACACTGCAAGGTTAGGGAACTTTAAGTTGCCAGTGCTTCCTACAATGAAACATGTATTACTTTTATAAACTAGGGTTGAATCTGCTGCCAGAATAAAGGAATCCAAGTCATCTCTGCCAGCCTAAACCATATCATGTCTCTCCTGCCCCACAGCCTTCTGTGTTCCTTAAAAGGGAAATCATACACAAGCCATAGGAGACTGCAGAAAACTTCCCTTCTTAAGTAAGATGACTGACTGCCAGCAAGTGACTGAGTAGTGAACAATTCAGGATTATTTTTATTAATAGAATGTAACAGAGGATTTTTCATATAACCTTTCAGTCTTCGGTGCTGTAGTTAGGTCCTCTATTAATAGAACTGTCAGAAATGTGTACTCATGCCTGAACTGACATCAGGTACAGAAAGTTGAGTGAGTGAATTTAGTGCTGGCTTAACTGACATTGTGAACAAAGCCTACCTTTTATTCCTGAAAGAGAAATACCATCCACAGTAGTGTCACTTCCCATCAACACGCCTGAATTCCAATCTGGGTGAGTGACTCTTAGCATAATTTTATAAAATGCACTTGCACAAGATAGCGTTCTATGTTTAAATGGATAGATTGGTTTTTAGGATTGAATGAAACGGACTGAAGCAAGACAAAGTACAAATACAAAATACATTTAGGAATTAGTCAATCTACAAAGGAGAAAGACTTTCACAAAGACTTTCTTTGGCTAGGAACACCATTTATGAGATGAATTTCAGTAATAGCAGCATGTACTGTGGGATGACTGGTATCATCCTAGTTTAATCATTGAAGAGGACACAGATTTAATCAGAACTGCAAGAATATCTGGGTACAGTATTCTGATTAATTGTTCTGGTGCACTAATGAAACTCTCAGACTATACTGGACCTTCCAAATGGCAGCATGGGAAATGACTTCAGCACTGCCAACTAAAAACATCTCTCTTACGGGCTTGTTCTCTTTCCTTCACTGCAAGCCAAGTTTGGTGCTCACAAACAAAATAAACCCCTTGTAGCACAACACAAAAAAAAGAGAACTGTTTTTCTAAAGGATTTGAACATTTTGGCAAACAGATACAGGATAAATCCCTTTGTAGTTATTTTTTTCTGTATTAAAGCAAGGAGTTTCCTGCTTTCTGTCACTGGTAATAATGGTTCACTCAATTAGTCAGAAACTGCATTTCCTTGAGAATTAAAATGTAGAATCAGCAAATCCAACGGGATGCTCAAAGCCTATGGCATACGAGCGGAGCAGCTCGTACCTTTTATTTTCTCACATACCTGTTTATCACAGTATATTTTTCACATTCAACACATGAATATACAGACAATTTGTATTTTTGTCAGTCCTTCCCTGGCCATTTCCTTAATTCTTTGCAACAACCTATCTTAATTTTTAGCTCTTCCTCTCAGTAGTGCTTGTCCTCAGACTTGCAGTCACCTTCCAATAGCTCACTTTTTGAAGGCTTTTGCTGGAGATCCAAAGGCAAGCCCACATCCTTCAAGGATAAACGAACACAGGAGAGCCCCATACCTGACAACAAGGGGGTTCACTTAGGCCTTTCAATAGCGCTTTCTCTTTCCTGGGCACATCTTCAGCACAGGAGTGCTTCCCCCCTCACAACAGCACCTCCATCACGCCCACAGACAAAAATCTCCAACATTTTGCAGCAATCCTGCATAAGCAACTTTCATCCAGCTGCGAACTCTTTTCAGCCTGTTCTTTTTAGCCTCTCCTCAAAACCTCTGTTTTACTGGACTGAGGAGATGATTGCAGTGTAAAGGCAAACAGGGCTTTGAGGAGGGACAACATGCCCAAAGAGCTTTTGTTAGTTAGCGTCCTGTACCTAAGAACAGCCTTGTGCAGTGTGGTAGCTGAGGGAAGATGTGTCTCTCACAGGGAGCAGCCAGCTGTTCCTCAGGAGAAGCCCCTCTGCCTCAAGCAAAAGCAGCCAGGACAGCTGACAGAAGCACAACCACCATCTGTGGAGGGACGCGACGCCGCGCCGCGCCGCGCCACTCGTTAGGAAAGCCCCCCTCAGTGGCAGCTCCCTTTCTCTACCCAGGCTAAGGCTTTAATAAGAGAGCGGTGGAGGACGGGGGAGAAAAGACCTTCTCAACATGGCGGCCGAAAGGCGGCTGGCCCCGCCTCCTCGCCTTCCCCTCTCAAGATGGCGGCGCGGAAGAGCCGACTGCCGGGCTGGAGTGCGCCTGCGCGCCGCGGCCCGGAGTGCAGTGAAATTCCTGGCGGACGGGGGGAGGAGGAGGTGG
>NW_010189034.1:0-4686 GCF_000695765.1 Mesitornis unicolor | reverse complement strand
AACCCCCCCAAAATCGCCCCTCCAGGAACCAGAAGAGGCCAAAACCCCCCCAAAAATGCACCTCCAGGAAGGAAAAGAGGCCAAAACTCCCCCAAAATGGCACCTCCAGGAGGTAAAAGAGGCCAAAACCCCCCCAAAATGGCACCTCCAGGAAGTAGATAGAGCTGAAACCCCCCCAAAACCGCACCTCCAGGAAGTAGAAGCGGTCGAGCCCCCCGGCCGAGTAGTCCTGGATGGTGCCGGGCAGGTCCTCCCCGTACACCACGGTGCAGCGGCCCTGCACGGCGCGGAAGTCGACGACGGCCTCCTCGTCGCTCCAGTACAGGAGGTTGATGTCGGCGTGGTAGCTGGCCTTGGTGGACTTGTGCGTGTTCTCGGGTCTGCAACGGGGGGAGAACACCCGGATTTGGGAGGTTTTGGCAAAAAAATAAGAGAGGTTTTTGGGCTTGGGGGCTCTGTTTGGCCGCAGAGGGGCTCTAAACCCACACCCTGCCCTTTTTGGGGTCAAAAACCCCCATATCCTGCACATTTTGGGGTCAAACCCCATGATTCTGCACATTTTTTTGGTCAAAAAACCTCATGTCCCGCACCTTTTGGGGTCAAAACCCACGCCCTGCACATTTTGGGGTCAAAAAACCCCACATCCTGCATGTTTTGGGGGTCAAAACCCCACAATCCTGCACATTTTGGGGTCAAAAAACCCACATCCTGCACATTTTGGGGTCCAGACCCATGATCCTGCACATTTTGGGGTCTAAACTCCATATCCTGCACATTTTAGGGTCGAAAAACCCCATATCCTGACCATTTTAGGGTCAAAACCCCACACCCTGCACATTTTGGGGTCAAAAAACCCCACATCCTGCCCATTTTGGGGGTCAAGAAACCCCATATCCTGCACATTCTAGGGTCTAAACCCCATATCCTGCGCATTTTGGGGGCAAAAACCCCGTATCTTGCATATTTTAGGGTTAAAACCCCATGATCCTACACGTTTTGGGGGTCAAAACCCCACATCCTGCCCATTTTGGGGTCAAAAACCCCCATATCTTGCATACTTTAGGGTTAAAACCCCACATCCTGCACATTTTGGGGTCAAAACCCCACATCCTGCCCATTTTAGGGTCACGAAACCTCATATCCTGCCCATTTGAGGGTCAAAACCCCCCTATCCTGCCCATTTTGGGGTCCAAACCCACCCCCCGCAGCCCGTTCTGGGGCTCAGTCCCCACCTGTAGAACTTGTAGATGCGCAGCTTGATGTCGGCCTCGTTGGGTTTGCCGTTGCTGCGGATGCTGCAGAAGATCTCCTTGACCCGCCCCACGCGGTACGGGTCGGGGGCGTCCAGGTTGCTCCCCTTGATGTACTCCGAGTATTTGCGGTAGTGCTCGGGGTGCAGCTCCTCGTCCACCGCCTCCTTTTTGGGCCGCTTGGCCGGGCTGGCCGGTTTCATACTGGGGAAAATGGGGGAGAAAATGAGGTTGAGGGGTCCCTTTTCCCCCAAAAAAAGAAACCCCGGTGGCGCAGAGCATCCTCCTCCCGCATCGCCGCCTCCTCCTCTGCAACACGGGCGTTTTACAGCCAAACCTTCCCCAAAAGCCTGCAAACCGAGGCGCCTGCAGCCCTTCCCCAAATGTATTTGCTGTTTCTCCTCCTATAATTACAGAAAAAGTTGTATCTCGCTATTTATCCACTCAAAAATGGCCTTTTTGAGGACAAAAATGGCCTTTTTTGGGACAAATCCGCTTTTTGGGGGACAAAACCGGCCTTTTCCGGGACAAAAACCCCCTTTTTCCGGACAAATATGGCCTTTTTCGAGACAAAAAATGGCGTTTTTTGAGACAAAATTGGCCTTTTTCAGGACAAATATGGCCTTTTTCAGGATAAAAGTTGTCTCTTTCAGGACAAAAACTGCCTTTCTGAGGACAAAAACGGCCTTTTCCAGGACAAAAATCACCTTTTTCGGGACAAAAATCGCCTTTTTCAGGATAAAAGTCGCCTTTTTCAGAAAAAAACTGGCTTTTTCAGGACAAAACCGGCCTTTTTCGGGACAAAACTGGCCTTTTTCAGAACAAAAATGGCCTTTTTTGGGACAAAACGGCCTTTTCCGGGACAAAAACGGCCTTTTTCAGGATAAAAGTCGCCTTTTTGACGACAAAAACTGGCTTTTTCAGGACAAAAATGGCCTTTTTCGGGACAAAACTGGGCCTTTTCAGGATAAAACCTGCCTTTTCCGGGACAAAAACGGCCTTTTTGGGGACAAAAACGGCCTTTTCCGGGACAAAAATGGCCTTTTTCAGGATAAAAGTCGCCTTTTTGATGACAAAAACTGGCTTTTTCAGGACAAATACGGCCTTTTTCAGGACAAAACTGGGCCTTTTCAGGATAAAAGTCGCCTTTTCAGGACAAAGCCTGTCTTTCTCGGACAAAAACGGCCTTTTTCAGGACAAAAACGGCCCTTTTGAGGACAGATGGGCCTTTTTCGAGGACAGAAACTGCCTTTTTGAGGACAAAATGGCCTTTTTGAGGACAAAAATTGCCTTTTTCAGGACAAAAATGGCCTTTTTGACGACAAAAACGGCCTTTTTCAGGATAAATATGGCCTTTTTGGGAACAAAAATGGCTTTTTTCAGGATAAAAGTCACCTTTTTGACGACAAAAACTGGCTTTTTCAGGACAAATATGGCCTTTTTCAGGATAAAAGTTGCCTTTTTCAGGACAAAAACTGCCTCTTCTGGAACAAAAACTGCCTTTTTTGAGCACAAAACGGCCTTTTTCAGGACAAAAACGCCTTTTTCATGGACAAAAACCGCCTTTTTGAGCACAAAACCGCCTTTTTCAGGAGAAAAGTCGCCTTTTTGATGACAAAACCTGGCTTTCTTGGGACAAATACGGCCTTTTTGAGGACAGAACGGCCTTTTCCAGGACAAAAACAGCCTTTTTCGGGACAAAAACACCTTTTTCAAGAAAAAAAACCGCCTTTTTCAGGGACAAAAACCACCTTCTTCACAACAAAAGTCACCTTTTTGATGACAAAAACGGCCTTTTCCGGGACAAAAGTCGCCTTTTCCAGGACAAAAATGGCCTTTTTGAGGACAAAGCGGGTCGCCTTTTTGATGACAAAACCTGGCTTTCTCGAGGACAAAAACCTCCTTTTTCAGGACAAAAACGCCTTTTCATGGACAAAAACGGCCTTTTCCAGGACAAAAACCTGGCTTTCTCGGGACAAATACGGCCTTTTTGAGGACAAAACGGCCTTTTCCAGGACAAAAATCACCTTTTTCGAGACAAAAATGGCCCCAAAGGGTTCAGATTTGGCTGCCAAACCACGCCAGGAGGAAAAGCCGCTGTGTTGAACGATGGGAGGTGAAACTTAGGGTGAGAAGCAGCTTTATTTGTAAAGCTTTTGGAACTGAAGGAGGAGATGCTTCCTTTACAGCTGGGATTCACCACGTTAAATCCACGGTCCCTACCAAAATCCTGACCCCAAGAAAGCCCTCAGAGCACTCACCTGAAGGCAAAAGCATCTGGCAGGAGGTAGACGCCGCCCCCCAGCCGGTACTGCACCCCGTTTTTGGTGGCCATGCCGTAAAACATCTTCCCATCCCCTTCCTCCAGGGGCTCGGCCACTTTGGGGATCTCCTTGTGCCGCACCTCGTCCAGGCGGGTGCAGCTCATGCAAAACCTACGGCAAAAAGGGGGTGGTGATAGGGACGGGCAGAGCCAAAATAGCTCCGGTTTGGGAGCCCCGAACGCCGCTCACTTGAATTTGTTGTCCTCGTTCGGCTGCGTTTTGGGGGGCGACTCGAACCGCGCGTACTCCTGGTCGTACCACATCTGGTAGAAATAAGTTTGCCCGTCGTCCTCCACCTTCTTGATCTCCGCATCCAGGCCGCCCTGCTGGGAGAAACCGCCCAGTTTTTAGGGGGTGGGAATAAAAAAATCAGTGCTGCCAAACCCTCCCCCTTCCCAAAAAAACCAGGGGTTTATGGGGCCGCCCCCCACCTCCATGAACCAATTTTCCGAGGGGGGTTTGTAGACGACGCGGACTTTGCCGTGGATGTAGGAAAGCTGCATGTCCTCGCATTCGTCCACCAAAAACAGCTCCAGGGGGTCGGAGGTGGCCCCCAGGACGGTGTCGGAGCCGGGGCAGAACCAGTGCGCGTGGAACATTTGCCCGCTGCTGTCCTCCCACATCGCCGTCACCCTACAAAAAAGGAAAAGGATGGGGTGGAGGAACAGGGTGGGGAAGGAGACGGGGTTTTGGGGTGCTCGGAGCTTTGCCGAGAGCTGGAAACGCCGCAAAGTGCAGCATGGGAAAGAGGGGAGCAATATTTGGGTTCCCCCACGTGCATCCCAACCCCAAAAAACGACCCAAAACTCTACAGAACCTCAGAATTCTTGAGGCTGGAGCTCATCACATCCACAGAGACCCATAGACTCCTACCCATAGACACCCAGTCATAAACCATAACCCATTGATAGCCCATAATAACCCCTAGATAGCCCATAATAACCCACAGACTCCTGTATGTAACCCATAAAGACCCCTAGATACCCCATAATAACCCAGAGATTCCCCATAACACACTAATACCCCATAACAACTCATACTCAGAGATACCCTATAGACACCCCATAACCCATAGACACCCATAGACCATTGTAACCCAATGGATTACCCAA
>NW_010189033.1:0-22182 GCF_000695765.1 Mesitornis unicolor | reverse complement strand
CCTAACGTTCTGTGATTCTGTGATTCTTGTTGTACAATTTGCCAAAGCTTTGAAATTTTCAGCAAGAGAAATTGTGGGTGGACAAGGGAAGGTGATTGATTAATTACAGTCACAGCCAACTTACATTTACATGATTTACATGAGCGGCTATTTGAGCTGAAAGCTCATAAAGATCATTCAGCTTCATTTTAAATGGCAATCTCAAACAGTCCATTTTCTTTTGTAATTCATGTGCTGTTAAAAATGTCAAAAGTTATTAGCATTTTTTATTTCCCATCACCTAATATTCTAGCAGACCATATATCTACAGAAGTAGTGCTTAGGGTAGTTATAACTATTCAAGGTATTGACTAACTTAAACGATGCATGGAGTTTATGAAATTCATTCTTCTCAGGCATTTGAGCTTGTAAGGCAAAATTCTATGAATAATATAGAAGGTAAGAAACTTAGTTAATATTATCTTATTCTGATTTAATTTTTAAAATAATTCGTGTGCTACTGTTGTTATATTTAGATTAGAAGAACTCTCAACTTCACTGGTATTATTTTTGTTGTACCTGACTTGCCACCATTTCTGCGCTGCTTTTACCTGTAGAAAGTTTACCTGCAGTGAAGTCTAGTTTATCTTTTAGGGCAAATGGAGTAATTTCCCCTGAGCCAGTTTGGCCAGTGAGGTGTTGGGCAGGGATCCTGGTCTGAGCACACAGTAAGGATGGGTGCAGGGAAGTGGGTTTTTCTCTAAGCAGAGATTGTGAGTGAATACATCTTTCCTAGACTGCAATTTGCCAGGCTTTGGTCAGAAATACTTTCTACTCCTTGAGCTTAGTTTTTAGTTTTCTGTGTCACAACAAGGAAAACTGAATAGATGGATTGAATGATTATGTGAATAACACGGGTCTGTAGGTGCTGGTTAGTCTTAGTTGTACTTTATTTTGAGAGCTCTTGCCTGCTTCTGTACAGCGCTAGAAAACTGTGCTCATGGCTTGGAATAGCTGCTGCTGTGCTGTGTTACAGCTACAATGAAGATAGTGCGTATAAAAGCAAAGATATGCTGAGAATTAATGTCTGCTCAGTGCTCTCGAAAAAGAGGTACCGGTGTAGGTACTTAGTGCTACCTAAGTGACTGATTTAGCTTTACTCTCAGTTATTCTTTTGTGACTAAAGATGATGTCCTTTCAGGTTTAAACACATACATTTTGGGTTCTTTCCAAATGAATTCTGTCCCCTTTGAGGTATGAACATTTTATTAAATCACTTTATTTTTGAGTTTCAGTTAGGCCACCAGTCATGTCTTTATCATACCTATTTTGGACAAATACACTATACTGGGTTCCCAGCTCAAGTCTGCTCTTCCTTTTCATTTATGGTAAAATGTGAGCACATTAACTGTCCATTTGCAGTATCTGAAAATGTTTCCCAGTGTGCTGTCTTAAAAGGTTATTTTGTGTAGTTGTACTGTAAGAAACACTTTTTTGTACAGATTAGGTTTTCAGTAACATTGCCTACTTTCATTGTTACTTCTGATAGTATAACTGAACAGTTGCCAAGTATAAACTTTACGTAATGATTCTAGGCAGTCTAGCTGGACTTGCTCAGTGTGGTGAAGGGGATGCTAAGGGACAATCAAAAACATGTTCAAAGAGCAGTTACAGAGAGGGTGGAGCCAAGCTATTTTTACTAGTGGCAAAACTCAAAGGTTTCAGAGTGGGTGCAGGGGAAAAACTTGTTTACAGGGAAGGCAGTGCGGATGTGAAGCAGATTACCCAGAGAGGCTGAACCTCCCTCCTTGGAGGTTTTTGAGACTTAGATGGACAAAGCCTCAGCTGAACAAAGCCTCAGCTGACCTGATCTAGTGTTGGTGATAGTACCACTTGGTGGGGGAAATTGGCCTAGGGTTCTCCAAATATCTCTTTCCGCCTACCTTTATATCTCTTCCCTAAACAGCATACCCAGTTTTGTTTCCTTCCTCCAATCGTTCTACTTCTAGAGTTAGACCTTGGAGTTTTCAGGCAGTAGGAGGTGAGCAGATAGCAGGCAGTAGCTAAATGTGGCACTGAAAAAATGACTGTGCCACCTGCTTGTTCCTCCAGAACTCATGTCTTAGCGCTACACTGTTACATACGGTATTTTCTTTCTTTAAATAGTTGCATTTTTCCCACTGAAATTATACAAAACTTACATAAAGGTCCCAGTTGACAGCTGTAAAGCAAAGAAACAGCTAAAATTAGAAGAGGTAAAAATAGAGGTTGGGATGATCTTATCTGTCTGAATGATCTTATCAGCAACAGATTTATGCTGAATTCTGCCAGCTAGGTCTGCTTTGTTTATTAGGTCAGACTGTAGCTCAGACAGAGTTCATAGAAAATGCTGAAAAGTGCAGTCAAAATTTTATTGAGGTCTAGCAAAAGTCAGTGTGTTTTTAAATTGGTTGGTATGGCCAGGATGTCTGGATTTGTCCCGTGGCAGAAGGAAAGTACTGTTTGAGCCTCAAGAGAGGAAGACAGATTATGTATGAACTTTGAAGATAATTTACTTAGAAGCTTATCAGAAATATGCAGCTGTGTGATGCACTGAAGAGTTGCAGAAAGGACTTTTGACGTCATACTATTGCATCACAAAAGGAATTTTCTAGTAAGTGTGCTTTTTGGGGAACTCCCTCCAGTTCCCTCTGTTGCTGGTGGATGCAGAGTTCATCTGTATCATGGCAGAAAAGACAGGTTCCTGGATTTAAGTTTTCTTTTACTGAGTTGCCATATGGATACAGGTCGGGGTAAGCTTGGGGTCATACTTTATAGCATGCTGGCTTCTTTGTGCGAGACGTTGCTCTTCTGAGAGGGGTCTACTTTGATTGCCATGGGATGGAAGCACTTTACGGGTGGTCAGTGAGAAGTCATTGCCAGTTCACGCTATAAGGTTGTTTACCCTTTAGTGTTGTTTAATGTCATTATTCTTATAATTGGTAATGCCAGTGATACTGAACACATTCAGAAAACACCTAAATGTAGACAAAGACTGAGAGATTTGTGAAGATAAATACTAGTGAATTCTGATCTGCTGACTAAAACACCAATTCTCTTAATTAGCTCTGCTTAAAAAGAATTTGACATACTTATAATTCATTATTACAAATCCATGAGAATAGTTTTCCAGGTGCTGAAGAAAAGCTGCTGTATTGTTTTTTCTGATAGGCATTTGAATGACAATTCCCTGTCTAATTCATTAGGCATTGCATTTCAAAACCAGAGTTTTGTAGAGATTGTTTTCAGATTTTTAAAAATTCATATTTTTACAGAGCACTAATTGCATTTGACTGTCAGCCAGTGAGTAAATTAAACTCCTAGAAGGCTTCTTGGTAGGAACATGAAAGTATTAGAAATATTAATACAGCTTGCATATGTAAAAGTGTTAGGGTTGTAGGATTATTTTTTTTCCTATGTCACTGGGAGCATTACAGTAGTGTCAGAATATTTCAGACTTCTGGAAGGATTTCCCTTTCTATGACTGCCTGGAAGATATGTAACGAAATAATCACTACAGACGTTACAAGATGGTTAAAAGAATACTAGTATGTATTGGGTTAACCGAAAAGTAATTGCAGCTTTTTTCAGGGTAAATGAAAGGTGAATTTTTCACGGGAAACAAAATCTTTATTAAACAATGTATTGTCCATTTTGTTCAATTATATTTTGCCATCTTTCAGGCAACTTCATGATTCTGCACTCAAAAAAGTTCTTACCTTTTTTGGCAAAAACCAGTTCCAAGGACAATTTGATGTCCTCATCATGTTTTTTACAGAACAAAACAAATGGCAGTCTGATGGTGCCAGGTCTGGCAAGTATGGTGGATGTGGTAACACATCCCATCCAAGCTGCAACCAGTTTTGATGAGTGACCAAACTTGTCTGTGGTCTGATGTCATCGTGGAGAAACACAGCACCTTTGTGATTCACCAGTTCTGGACACTTCTGTTTGATGGCATCATTTAATTCATTCAGGTGATGATGGTCCATGTCCAAATTAATGGTTTGGTTCCTTGGAAGCAATGCAAAACACACAATACCTCTGAAATCCCACCAGACCGACAGCAGAACCTTCCTTTGGTGAATATCTGCTTCTGAAGTGCTTGGAGCTGGGTCATCACACTTGCTCCATGATCTTTTTAGTTTGTCGTTGTTGTAGATGATCCATTTGTCATCACCTGTTATCATAGGTTTCAAAAAGGGATTTTTTTCACATTTCAAGAGAGAATTCCAGATATCAATGCGCTTAGTGAGATGAATTTCCTTGAGCTTATGTGGTACCCAAATATTGAACTTCCTAACATATCTGAGTTGTTTTAAATGGTTTTCAATGTTAAATTTCAATATGTTAAGATTTTCAGCAATCTCTCCTGTCGTCAAATGCTGATTGGATTCGATCAATGCCTTTATTTTGTTGTTACCAACTTCGATTGGCCTTGGTGAGCGAGCGTGATGAATCTTTAACATCAAAATCTCCAGACCAAAATTTAGCAAACCAATTCTGACACTGATGTGGCTTTAAGGCATCTTCACTGTAGACATCACATCACTTTTTATGAGCTTGCACAGCGTTTTTTTCCTTTTTGGAATGAATACAGCAAAATATGAAGAAAACACTCCTTTTGATTTTCCATCTTGAAATCAATGCCAAATAAACACTTGTGAATGAAATAATGCACTTTCTTTTTCTAAACCAAGCTTGAACTGCCAGCTGTCAAGTTACAGAATTAATTTCCAGTTTAAAATGAAGTTAGTTACATTTCAAGACGTGTGTCTATTAAAAAAAAAACCTCGCGCAATTACTTTTCGGCCAACCCAATAAACCACATATTGGTGAGTTAAACCGCAACAGTAAATTACTGTGTAATCCAAGGCTCTGATCTGTGGTATAATGACTTGTAGTTCCTTCTCTAATCCAGTACAGTGACTCCTGCAGATCATACTGCTATTTGCTATTCCATTTTAAGCCTGAAGTCACAAATTTTAGTCATAATAAATGACCATTGCTCCTAAACATTTTATTTTCACTGTGTGTGAGTAATGCTTCTGTAGTGTTTTGGTTTCACCTATTCTTTGTCTCTTCTGGCTACAGCCAGAGCAGCAGGGGCTGGGGAGGAAGAGGATGCTGTTTCCTGAGCAGGTAGTGGCAGCAAGATTTTTACTGGTTGCTGAAGTCTGGAAGTATTCCAGAGAAGGAGAGGATTTGGCAATTGTGTGTGTTGTTGAACAATGATTTGTCCATAGTGAAAGTTTTATGTTGTAAATAGAATTGGCCTGCAGTTTTGTCATTTTTTTTAACATTTATCAGCTAGACCTCAAAACAAACTGCAGATCTTTTCAATGTGGAAGCTGTTTGATGTTATATCCAGAATATGCACAAGAGAATAATTTCAAGCACATAGCAAGAAATTGAAATTTTCAGGTCTGGCTTTGTGTTTTTTTTGTTTGATCTGCTGTCTTTGTGGTGATTTTGAGTAGGACTTGTACATGGTCCCTCTGCATACTGATCTCTAAAATTACCTTTGGTAGTAAGATGCCTAGCATCTTTGAAGTTGTCTTTATATAGCACCATCCTTAGAAAGGCACCTTTAGCTCAAGCGCTGTTCGGGTATTTGAATCACAGGCTGTGTACTAGAGTGAAATACTGTTACAAACAGTATTTAAAAAATGAGCTGCTTGCCCCCGTTTGTGTTTCGTTATCAAACAAAATCATGCAGCATCTTTTCAGAACATTTTACTCTCTGCCTGGCTCTTAATTATTGACAGCTTGAAACATCAACTAGATCTATAGTTGCTCAAGTTATTCATCCATAACCCTCACCATTCAATAGAAATGTTTTTAGTCAGTTTTTGCATGTCACTGCTTTTAGACAGCTGTATAATGCTGAACATGTCAGCACAGGAGTCTCCTTGTCCATCAACCATTACAGCTACAATTTTTCTCTTGTTCGAATATGTGCCTTTTAAGTATGATATTTGTAAGCAAAGATATCGAGTTGCCTATTGGAAAATTTTGACAAAGGCTGGTGATAAACTGCTGTCTGTATTGCAATACCAACAGCCATCTAGGATTGAGGGAGCAGATGTCCTCTGTAATTCTGGCCATATTTAACAAACTGGCCTTCAACAGCTTCCCCCTGTAAGGAGCTCCTGAATGAAGTGCGTCTGCCTTCAGTCTAACTGGGGGTATTTCCACAACACTCCACACTGATGAATGTGAAAGAGTAGTAGGTAAGTCTTCACAGATTGAATTTTTAAACTGTCATTTAGCTCTGAATTCTGAAATGCTGTTCCTATGTGTGCTACCTCGGTAGGTTAATAAATTTTCACCCAGTATTTTAGCCTAAATTTTGTGGATGTTGTGACTGTAATACTGAGTGCCTCATGATCTTTTAATGTGTTTTTCCTCACAGCAGTCTGTGATCAGGATTTACTTCTGTTCCTGTGTGCAAGCAAAGAGCAGAGGGAGATACTCACTGAATTCCTTAGGCTTTGTTTCTGACTTCGGGCTGGAGCAGAGAATTGAGCAGTTTTCCCCAAAGTCAGGCTAGATGCTTGCTTGTTTGACAGTCCTTCCTCTCTCTTATCTGAAAGGCTTTTAAAAAGAGAAAAAGTGTAAAGATGGAATTAAAACAATTACAATGCACACATGATGTGATGGTACTACAAGCATTTCTTCCAGCTGATTCGTAACTCTAGGCCAGGCCAAATTACCGCTGCTCTTTGGGCCAGTTGCTGATAACATCATCTTCCTTTTGAGGGGCATTTCCAAAGATGTTGTCCAGGCTACGCTATTGCGCAGTGGATATCAGAATTTCAACAGCTTTGTCAATTATTTGGCAACAAACCATACTGATTTTCAAATGTGTGTAAATTACTATTAAAAATGCAGATATGGATTGTGGTGGCTTCTTGAAAATAACAATTGTTTTTGTAAATACATTAAATCCTTTCCAGGTATAATATTGTATAGCCTTCTTAACTTCTAATGATTTGACTGCTAACATTTTTATGGTGCTAATCACTGAGTTATGACAGTAAAGTTTGCACATCCTGGTGTTGGTCCAGCAAAGCAGAGAAAACCCCATAGTACTCAGCATCCATAGCAGAGTCTCATTTGGAGAGTTAAATTGAGAAGATGTAGAAAGTACTGCTGCAAGGCTTGAAGCAAATAGTCTGGAGGAAACGTTTTGGACTCTTCGTTTGGAAGACGGGTCTTTGAAGTTCTTCAGAGAGGTTATGGCATTTGAAATTGTGGTACTTTCTTCTTGTTTGCGAAGCATCCTCATGAGTTATCTTTTCTAGGAATGCTTTTTAAAAGGCAGTGGGACACATTAATGGGAATACACTTCATAATGATCTGGCAATATCCAGTAGTTTGAGGAACAACTGCAGTTAGTATTGAGCTACTCTAAAATATTTAGAAGAATATTATTATACATTCTTCTTGTACAAAGAATATTTTAGAGCAGCTGTTCAGTACCTCATGAGTACATTTTCCTTTGGGATCATAAGGGTTGAGGGTTTCTTTTTTTTCCTCTGTAATTAAAGGAACAGCATCCTCTGAAAATGTCCCTCTACAAATTAGTACCTCTCACAGGAACTAGGAAAAATCTTCTTCCTGAGACATTTTATAGCTGTGGGGTTTGGTGCTTATACTGGATCAGAGGTTTCTCTTATAAAGTCTTGAGAAGTGTTTTAGTGCACGGCAGCAAGGTTATTATGGAGTGGTTGCCTGCAATTGTGAGATGCTGAATCCAGTGACCGAGACAAGCCCCTTCCATTGCTGCATTATTTGAATTTTTGGTGCTATCTTAGATTTTTTTTTTCTCAAGCAATTGAATGGTTATTTCTAAATAATAAATGGTAAAGATGTCAAAAGACTATGTTGTAGCATTTCCCTCTAGTTTTATTTCCAGACGTTGTAACTTTCTTAGGGGAAATTGCTAGTGTCTGAACTTACCCAAGGGCAGTTGTAGTGGGCAGAGGTTCAGTGAAGCAGACGATGCCAAAGATGGCAAACAAAAAGGAAATTTAAGCATGTCAATATATGAAATATTGTAGGGTTGTCTGAGTTCAAATACCTTGCAAATATTCATTGATGTAGTGGCACTTCTGCGTGGTACTACCTGAAGAACTGTTATTCTGGATGTGACACTGTTTAGGTGGAATCCAAGTCGAATTAAAAATTATAACCAGTTGCCTCAGATTTTAGTACTCTGTAATCTCAATTACTTGAAGCCGTACTCGGAGCAGGTGTTTTAATATCTCACTTTACATATTACATATATTATCAGACAAGAAAAAACCTGAAATTAGTAATCCTTAGATAATTTTCACATCTTGGTAGGTGATTTCTTGTTGATGTTGAAAACCTGAGCACTCTGAAGACATTTGTTTCTTCAGTTGTTGTGACTTCCCCGTCTGAATTCAGCTCCAGCTGAAAAGAGTGCAATACGATCAGGTCTGTGGAGTAGCACTTTTTTGAAATAAAGAGAAAGAGTAATTGTAAAGCGAGTGTTTTAATGCAAATGAGTTTACTTGAAGGTGTTGCTGTAGCCTCCAGCCATCTAAATGTTGTCTTTAATATTTTTTTTAAAAAATTAAAACATTTTTTTTGCTTATGTCCTTACGGCAGCTGCATTAATCGTAGCTGCACTAAAAGAATTGTGTGCTGGCAACAGTTTTTAATTTATTTTTCTAAATGAGGGGTTCATAAAAAAACCTACTCTGTAGTGCGTGTCTTATTGCAACATTATAAATGGAATAATACATCAACTGATCCTTGTAGCTGTGGACTTCCTAGGAGGAAAACTTGTAGCCCACACCATCTGAGCAGTGAATCGACAAGGCTACGTGGTGGCCAACTAGGAATTAAGATTTATTTTTTTTTTAAGATGAAGTAAAATATCTTCCTATTTTGTTTTTATTTTTTAGTCCTAAATCACAGGGCATTTAATAGAGATGACTTAGAGTGCAGCCACAAATACTTGAACAACAAAAGGGGGCACATCTCATATGTCCAGGGAGCTTTCAAAAAAATGGTTGGAAGCACAGCCTATCTCAGGTATTCCAGATGAGTCTAGTAATTTAAATTGATAGTTTTCTTCTCATCTCCCTGTAAGGAGACTGACATGAAGATGTTTTAGTAAATTCAACACATTTGCAAGTAGCCCATTGTTTGTCAGATTGTACCTCACACTTAGGAATGTAGCTGAATGTTTTCTTTAAACAGGTTGGTGTAGATACTGTTCACAGTGGCACCTTTATTTTATGGAGCTGGCTTGTTTAGGTGAACAGGTGCTAAACTTGAGCAGCTTGTGACAAAGCCATGAGAAATTTATTTGATCCTAAAGATGCCTGCTCGTATTTTTTAAGTAACTGCGAATAACTGCATGTTCTACTAATTAACATTTATAATTAGGAAACACCTATACTTACACAGGTGATTAGCTAAGAACAATTGAGGCAAGTCTTCTGAGCATCATCTAAGCTAGGATTAAAGGTAAGGCACTACAGATAACAACTTTTTAAATTTTACTGGGAAAACAACACTACTTGATTAGTCACAGAGCAAACAGAGTTAAATACTTTTTGCTGTGAGGTTTAACCTGGTCAGTGTGATGCACTCTGAAATGTTTAGATTGGAAATTTGATCAGCTGTGTGTGATATCTGATTGTTCATATGCACGTTTTAGCACTTAAAAGTATCTTTGAGATCCTGAAATGCTGCAAGGAGCTACTGTTGTAACAAGCCAACAGCATTTGGATGTGTGTGGTCGGGGTTAGCTCATCCAGGAGAACATGAGCACACATCCTATTTTGAAACACATGGCTGCGTTTTATGCGTTCACTTAAAGCAGATTACAGCAAATAAGCCTGTATCCCTTGAGCCAATCCTAACTGCAAATTGGCTCCTTTCTGCTCATAATTTATCTTGTGAACGTTGATTGCTGATGGAGAGATGTCAGTTCATTTAATTAAGGATGAGTTGGTAGATATGAAACTCATCTGCTGATGTAAAATTGCTGCTGACCATCTCTGCAGGAGAGCCAGACTGTGCAGCCACCCATTGACTGAGGGTAACTGCAGTGGTTGCATGTTCTTCTGCATTGGACCACAGGGGATCTCATCTTAATCTGGTTCTGGGCAGCTTCAGAGTAAAGCGTTCTATGAAAAGATCATTTCTTTATTTAAAATGATGTTTACCTCTGGTTTGAAATGCTCCTGGAGAAACAAGCATGCATGATTTAAATTAGAATGGATAATACACTTAATTTTGTTTCTTATGTGTGAGTTCATTGGCATAATCAGTCTTTCAGCCCTTCCAGTGTAGCCTATTGGATTTCCTTTTATGTACTTGCTTTAAATATTACAAATTCCTGACTACAGGAAAACTTCTAATTGGTGTAGCTATGCGAATGTTCTCTAAATAGCTGATATATGACAGAGTAAATCACTGCTCTTACTAACAGACTAAACAGAAGTGAGTTGAAGTGAAAGGAAGAATAGAACAGGTAATTAAAAGCAATAAAGGAATATTGAAAATGTCATATACCAACATGCAGTATTTTTGTTATATGGACATGCAAATTAGTAACAATCACTTTGGAGAAGTTAGCAAAACATTCATTAAACTACAGAAGCACAAAAGGGCTCAGTATATGTGCGTCTCACTTTTTGTTAGCCAGTTATTTTTCTTTAACATCTGGAAAATGCACCTGGTAAGTGTGCAGAGGAGGAGGGAACGTCAGGCTGCCATATGGCATCTGTGAGGGACCACTGTACTGCTCATAGCCGTGGTTTGTGGAACACTGAACCTCACTTGACCCTCTCTCTGCAATGCTTGATATCATTCTTCGCAGTCCCAGTCTGTGTGTGCGTACCTGCATTGAGCAATTCCTCAGTTTAATGGCTTGTTAGTAAAACTGAGGAAAACCGTCATTGTTAGGTCCCTCGAAGACGTGTATGACCTGCTGAAAAATGCATATATAATATTCTTCTTTATGAATTTTATTGTAAATATATATATAATTTAAAATCACAATATCAGTAAGGTACAAGGAGTTGAACATTGACACAGGATAACACTATTGCCGCACTCAAGTCACCCTTCAGTTATAAAATATCCAAGGCCAGCATCCTCTCAGTGCTGGAAAGGTTCCAGAATTAACTGCTCTCAACTACATTTTGTACAGATGTGTCATGATGACTCTTATTTTTTCTTCTAAAATGCCAGTTTTACCCATCTGTGGAATTATTCTGTTTAGGGCATTGTTTAACTCTTTTACACCTTTTGAAGAAACGAGAGATTTGAGACTGATCAGCTGAGACCTCTTTGGACTTATTACAGAATGTGCAGTACATTGGTTCTTGCCATTCTCCCTATACTGGCAGGGAAATAAAATTCATAAATAAGGTATCTGCAAGTGGAGCACTTTGGAAAATCTCCATTTCTGTTTTGTCTTTATTCTGCCTCAGCTTAATGAGCCACATTTGTTCAAATTCAGAGATGTCAGTGGAGCAGCAGCAAGAACATTTTGGCAGGGTGGTTCTCGTGTATCTTGCAGTCAGTGGCTCTATTTAGCATGCAGGAGCTTTATCGGTGTGCACTTCTTGTTCTTTCCAAACGCCATGGAATATAATTTGGTGCATCTTCCATTTCCAAATAAGTGTTCTTTAACAAAAGAAAAGTGACTGCAGCGTGCATTATGCAAGCCATATCAAAAGCACTGAGTAGACAGAAAAGGTGAAGAGGAATAAGAAAATAAAGTTAAGAACATTTGACAAACTGGTTGTCCAAAACAATCTCCAGGAAAATTCAAGATTGAATTTCTAGGTACTTCACATTTGCAAAATTAAATTAATTGATCTTGAAAATGCAGTGACCTGCATTAAAACATTTTAGCAATGAAGTACAAACAGCAAAGCTGGAACCAAAATAGCTTTTCAGTATTTTAATTTCTTCGTGTGCTAATTATTTGATGGTAGTTCTCAGTTTATCTGCACACATCTTCAAAGCATTTTACCTCCTCTTGTTTGTGTTGTTTAAGTGTATGCAGCATTTCAGCAGCATGTGCACACAATCTGTTATGGGAATGATGCAGTCAAATATTATGAAGAGACTCATCTTTCAGGTTATTTTCTGCACAAATCTTGACTCCTCAGAAACTTGTAATAAGTGCTGTATGTTTTGTTTGTCTGTGCCTGTTGTCTGTGCAAGATGCCAGTTTGCACAGCTTGGTATACACAAAAAAGTGTTGGAAATTCTTCCAGTCCATGGCCATGACCAACCTCTGGCTACCCACTGGTCTGAAAAGCAAGAGGAAATATGTGTGTAAAATAAACATTCTCCAGTAGTACAGGTTACTTCATAGATTTAAGAAAAGGCAGTTTAAAGCACAATTTGTGTAGAATTAGTACTAAAACATTAGTAGGTGCTACATTCTGGCTGGCTGATTTTCAGGAAATGCTGTGAAGTTACTCAGCTAAATCAGAAGATGCTCAGCTAAATCAGAAGTTGTTAAGTTTCTTCTCTTCGATCCTAATTTGGTTTCTCTCCAGCAGGAAAATAGCTTTCTGGTCTTTAAATAAAGCTATTTTTCAAGACAGAGTTACTTTTAGATTCTACTTAATTATGTTTGTGCATTTGGTTGGTATCGAAGAGGAAGTGATGCAGAATTAGTAAATATAAAGGTGTCAGTTCCAAGGAATTTTGGCTTGGGCTGTTCTGAAAAGGTATTTATCCAGGTAAAAAGGTGAATGCTGTAGTACTGGGCAAAAGCACTGTAATGGTAAAAAACCCCCGAACTAACCACAAAACCTCCCCTCATTTATGTCACAGTGTCACTAGACTGTTCTCACAGGTTTCCTGAAGCTCAAAATACCAGTTCCTTTAAGCTGGGCTTCCCTTGTTGTTTGAGAAGTGTGATTTGGTTTTGGTAATTTGGCATGCTAGTTATTTTGGTTTCATTCCTTGCTTGAGACTCATTTGTTCATTCTGTGAATGGAATATTTAGAGGGACCACACTTGAGAAATTTGCTGCTGTTTTCTGTTGGGTGAAGGGTCTTTGGTGCTCACAAGGCTGAGATCCTGGAGTTAAGATAGGAACCCTCCTAATGTGTGACCGTGTACAACCTGACGTGGTGTGTCATGCTCGGTCAGAACTGCATGGTATTTGTGTGTGTGGCATCCATGGGTTAAGTGCTGGGATGCCACAGCTACAAGGTGAATTTCGTATTGGAGAAAATGCAGCAGGGGAGGCCTGGGGATGTGAGTGGGATTCCTGCTGGAAGGGTTTCCTGCCTGGGACTGGAGGGGAGCCGCCTTCCCAAATGCAGTTTCTGCCTTCGCAGTGGAGGTGGCTGAGGTGCACCTGAGGGCGCGTGGCTTTCGTACGCAGGGCAGTGAACTGACACCTTACAGGGCTGCTGCAGTGCAGTTCTGCTCTCTGTGCTCTGGGCGATGCAGCTCCTGAGAGAAAGGAGACATTTCAGGCAGTTAGGACTTCAGCCTTCTGAGCTTCATTGAGGTGCATCTTTGTGTTTCTTATTTGTGATAGTAGGGAGTAACAGAGATTCTTTAAATGTGATGTATCATGTGGAAAAGTACAGAGAGAGTGAGACCGTATCTGCTTAGTGGTGAGAGATCCTCAGCACCAAAAGAGAGCAATTGTGGAATCCGAGGGTTGGTCTCATGCATCAGAGATGTCCAAGAGTCTCTTTAGTTTTATTTTTTGATAACTTACTTCCTCACAAAAAAAGTAATCCATGTCCTATATCATCCAACGATGCCAGTTACCAGCCTGTCATCACAGGAAGCAGTATTTGGGGTGCTGAAACGGGTTGCCAGCGAGAGGGCTGAAGCCCACAGAGGTAGATGATGTTCGGTGGTGATGCCTCTTCATGACAACTGCAAAGAGGAGTTATGGAACGGCAACTTGAATTGTGAAGTCCCTTTAAGAAGAGGCATTTACAAATAGCTTTTCTGCCTTTTTTTAGTTATGCATAATGCATCAAACATGATTCTGTGCCTATTTAATATAAACAGACTTAATACAAAAAGTGAGTTTAATTAAAACTCACAACTGGAGATGTCAGAATGCTGATCACAAGTCTGAATGTACCTCTTTCTGAATTTAGTAATATATTCTGAATTTCATGATGGATATTATGTACTCAGTGCTTAGGGAAGTCATGCATAATGTAACAAGGATTTTCACTTAACAGTACCTCCAGCAAATGTTCTTTGTGCTAATATTGTATGCCAAGCAGAATGTGATATAACAAGTGATTTATTTACTTTCAATAGGTCATTAAATTTTATCCTCAAAATTTTGTGCAACTGCAATAACTTAAAAAAGAAGCGTAACACTGCGCTTTAAGTTACATGCGTGAGGAGATAGATTTGTTGATGCAATCAAATCACAACTGAATTTTATAATCAGGTGGCTTTACTGAGGCAGAAATCATTTTAGTTACTCCATAAAGCTGAAATTCTAAACTTGTCCATTGCAAAGAACAGGACTTCTATTTTCAGGTTAAAATACCCCCTGTGCAAAAATACGTTACTTATGTAAAGAGGAACAGGCACTCAGAGTCCACCATTTCTCAAATGGAGAAATACTGCTACGTCTCTAAAATTATAATAAAGTTTAGAATTGTTTCAGCGTCACAGTTCTTTTTCTTTGTTTGCTTGTCTTTGTTCAACATAATAGGTGAAAAATTTTCTAAGAAAAAAAACCACATTGGTTTTCATCTTCCATTTTAAGTGGTAGACAGGTCAAGAACTGAAGAGTTACATAGATCTAAATCATTGCATGCCAGGTAGTAGAGAAAGTAGCTACTGAGTACAATTTTTATGTATGAGGTATGTTATGGTTGGTGGTTTGGGATTTTTGTTGAGTTTGAAATGGTAAACACTGCTGACTGCTGATTGATCCTTTCTATGGCTTTGTAGGCTCCCAGACCCAAATAAATCTTGAGAAGGGGTTTCTAGGAGATACTGATATGGCACAGGAAGCCCTGTATGGGAAGATTTTTACACATTTCTTTCTGCCAGTGGTAAAACACTTCTATCAATCTTGACTTTGGGTTGGCCTGTTTGTTTTTCTGTAGAAGCGGTGATTTGTGTTAAAAACAGAAATTATGGGTTGAAGTGTTATCCTGCAGTCTGGTGGATGGATCCTGGCTGGAATCCCATGGCGACCTCAGAGGTGCAGCAGAGGGCAAGTGTGCTTCTGCAGCAGCTCGCGGGGCTGTGTCGCTTGGCACAGCGAGGAGCTGGGTGTTCACGGTGGGGTATAGCCAAGGCCACCACAACCTTTGGTAGGCTGGGTCCTTTGGCTGCTCACAGTTTTCATGTTTGAGTGTATGGCACAGAAACCAAACTAGCTGTGAAGGCTTTATTAACAATAATACTGTATGATTTGAATTTGTTCACTGTGAAAACACATAATGTGGAGCTTCCGCCACTATTTATGTATTTTACGCTGTGTCAAGGCTCTTGGTGCTCTGTTAAGACTGGGAGGGGGGTGGACAGTGGTGCCTCGAGCAGGGGAGCCCAGCTGGAGCTGTGGCTGATGTGGACCTCTGACAACCTCCACACGGGGCACCGCTCGGCAGCTGCTCTCGTCTCCCACGCTCTGCTGGTGGTTGTGGTTTCTCCTTCTCTGGTTGTTGTGTTTCTCCTCACACATGAGAACATGAGCACTTGTTGGTCTGATCAGTCAGTCTCTCTTTGCTGGTTGGAAGCCAAACCAGCTGGGAAGTGGGTTTGCTTTCTTCACTGGTGGTCATTCAGAAAATTGGCTTGCAGAGTCCTTTCATCCTTGAGCAGGACAAGCAACAGCTCCGCATCTCAGCTTTTATCAGGCCAAAAATGGGTTTTTCAAACCTGTATCCAGGCTGGTGAGCTTGCAGGTTAGTTGATATGATCTAGAGAAGAGAAATTAAAGAAATAGGTCAAACACTTGAAAAGTAAATAATCGAATCACAGAATGGTTTGGGTTGGAAGGGACCTTAATAATCATCCAGTCCAACCCCTGCCATGGGCAGGGACACCTCCACCAGACCAGGTTGCAATGAACAACTTGTTCCCAGACTGATGCAAAAAGCCGCAGGTTTCTAGCAAGGATATTTAGTATAGACTCTAGAAATACCTTCAAATGGTAGCATTATCTAAATGCTGGGATAAGTTTGCAAGGAGACTGAGTCCTGCAGAATTGAAGGCTTCAAAACTGCAGGTGGGAATGATGGTATTGCACATTATTTGCTGGGGAGGGGATGGAGTCAGTGGCCACCAGCCCTGTTTTTCTGGAGGTCTTTATGTTTTCTGTTGACACAGCTGCACTGCAGCGTGTATCAGAGGGGCTTCTGAGTCAGGATTGGAGATGTCCCAGCTGGGAAGGTGAGAGACACAGATTTTGATTTTTGGAAAATGGCCGTTCACTGGGTTTTTCCTCTCGGAGAGCATTTACCAGTATTTGTCTGCGGATGTTGAAATTATCAGTGTAGTGAGACCAATCAGTCACCCAGTTGCTGTCAGGCTCAAGAGGTTGTTGTTACAACGTGTCTTTGAGCTTCTTACAGCAAATCTGAAATCCAGAATTAGTTAATTGTATTGATTTAAAACAAGCAAACATCCTGGAGGATGATGATATAACACAGAGTTAGGGCTTAAGCTTTACAGAATAACACTGTATGAACTCATGAATATTACACTATGTGTGAGGCTTGTGTTTTATTTGGTGCATTTATTTTAGTTTGTAGTGAAGATAGTGCATTTCATCAGCGTGACCTATAGAGAAAGCGTGTCATGGAGCTGTACTAAATTCTGTTGCTGGTGGAGGTCTATTAGGATAATAAAAGCTTATGCCTTTATATCAGCTGTGGCCAATGAGTTAATGAGATTTGGCAATATGTTTGCACTCAGGCCAGTAGATCCTGTTTTCAGTTTGCTATTTCTGTTTCCAGTATTTACTAATGTATGGCAAATAGTAATTGTGAGCAGATTGTATAATGGCAAAAAGTCACCAGAGCGAAAGAGCTGTTTGCACTGGAGTTCATAATGAGCAGTAAAGTTAAGCTAAAATTGCTTTTCCCGACAGCTTTCAAAGCATGCTATGTTTTATTATTAAATCAGTGAGATTACCATTTATCCTTCTTGTTCTCCCTTTCCTTGACATTTTGTATGTGTGTTTGCAAGTATTTGGGGGAATGGAGAGGGGAACCGTCTTGCAATTATGAAGAACATAATAGCTAAAAATCAACAGCTCGCTAAAAGACCCAAAACAGCTATTTAAAGACATATTTTAATACATTATTTTTTTTTAAGAACTTAAAAAGAGTAGGTAAAATGAATGTAGGAAGGAATGATCTGTGAAAACATTTACTATAATAATCTAAAAATAAACAACTCAAGAAATAAAGTTGTTGATAAAGTTCAGATAGGGATGCGATTTAGAGAACAGTCATTAACTGAGAAAGTTAACTCTGTTTTCATAACAGGTTCTATCCTTTCCTGGTTCTGAAATACTTTTTTTATTTAGATATATTTGGTAAGTTCAGTTCCATGTGCATTTATTAGGAGTTGAAGGAACTGGATATGTTTGTTTATTCTTGCTGTCCTCTTTCAGTCTGAATTTAAATTAAGTTTGAGGCTGTTAGCCGTACCAAAAATCTCATAAGATAGGATGCTCAGAAGTAGTAATTCTGTTAGCAACAGCGAATGTGTACCTTCATAAATGTTCAATTTACAGCAGAGCACCTGCTTGGATGAACTTAATTTTTTCTTCCATGTATGTGCTGTGTTTAAGTTGGTCCGACTTAAACTATTAATTAGTAACTTTCAAATAATATACATAAAATATATATTTTACAAAATAATTAAAATTCTGGTTGAAATCTGTTTTAATTTCAGATGGAATAAGAGTCAACTTGACCCCAACCATGATTAAAAAGTGAATAGTAATCACTTGGCAAACAAGTAATGTCTCTTTTTTTAATTTGCAAACATCACTATGGAAAAGAAAAATAGAAAAGAAAAAGTTTGGACTGAACTGTACTTATGAATACTGAAATAAAACCAAAAGTAGCAGTTGTTACTTGTGTAAACCGCTGTGTGAATTAGAAGTTTGCTGTTTTAATCAGCATCAGAATTAGTGATTTACAGCACTGCTTTAAACTGATCCACCCTGACTTTGCTGTCTCTGATTCCTCAAGAAACAAATGTAAAATAGCATTGTTTTGGTACAGTATAAAAAGTTCAAGCCTCTATCTGCCTGTGCAATGTTAATAACATTATGTCTAGCCATACCGAAGTTTGATTATTCAGACAGTTTTGCCAAAATGTAATTTTCTGGGAGTCCGATAGAGCCATGTTTCACAAAAGCTATTCCCACAAGAGCTAAATGCCAAGGTAATCAATCATACAGGGTACTGTATCCTGTTGTTATGGATGTAATACATTATTTATGCAGAATAAAGATTTTTCAGATGTTGTTGAAATGAACAGGCAGGTGAATGAGCAGCTGTAAAGTCTAATATGCCCTTAGCTGAAAATTGCAATTTCCCAGGTTAAAATTCGTGAAGATGCCTTCAATGGTTACAGCATATTTGAGCTGATTTGCTGCAATGTGGACTTCTGGGGAGCAGTGAGAAGTCAGGTAGAAATCTGCAATACATTGAGTATACCTGCAGATGGGTCCCAGATCTGCTACTCTTACTATTTGTATACCAGTTGTATTTCAGTTACTAAAGCCACAAGTTGTTACTCAGTCACTGGCAATAGGGTAAAACATTTTGGCAGCAGTGCAAACCCAAAGACTGTTTGAGGTGGTACAGTGTGGGTTCTTCAATGAGCCATTGCATGTGATCCCCACTGATATATTTAATGGATATAATTAGGCACAGGCTTAGGCTTTTGATGGAAAGTTTTCTCAACTTTCAATTTTCCTCGCCTTGTTTCAAACATTTTGTTCTTGTGCTGAGAATGAGATGGTGGTCTTCTTCACCAGATTCATTTAATAAATTGTGATATTTGTACAAGAAGCCCTAAAAGACTGCTAGAAAACAGTATAGCAGCGGGGGAAAAAATTGCTTCCATGAATGGCTGAGTATTGAAACGAGGGCGACCTCCTTCCCTTCTCACTGTCGCATCTGGTGGTTCTCTCTAGTTGGTGAGCAGGAAAACCTGCAGTCAGACCTGCAGTATTCAAACTGTGATCTTGTTACGCTCCTGGCTGAAGGGATCTGCAGCTCAGGGACTTTCGGGGGTGAAGGCAGAGCCCTGCTGTACTTCACTATCCCTTGATAGGTTTTTATTACCGTTACCTACCTACCTACTCTTTGAGTCCATGTCAGCTCTTAACACCTTCTGTATTCTTTGACAAAACATTTATGGCCTGCCGTGGTCACTTTCAAGTGCTTATCTAAATCCTTCTTAATCCTCCTTTTGTCCCTTTATTTTCCATAGATGACAGATCAGGTGCTCTCTCTTTCCTGAAGTGATCCCTTCTGTAGCTTCTCCCTGAACTAACAGTCCCAAGCCTTATTGCACACATGATGTGACATTTTATCTCAATTCCCTGGGTGACATTAACTCTCAGCAATTATTCTTAATTTCTTTTTTTTGCTTTGAAGTTTCTGTATATTATTTTAGACCTGAAAAAATATGTTTCTTTCAGTTAGTTGGTCTAAAAGATCTTGCCTTGTATAAATCTATCTTTCTCTTCCTACTTGGCATTTCTAAAACCTGCCTTCCCTGTTCATTCACATAGATAAAATTGTTATCAAGGGATATTATGACTTTTTCTGTCTTAACTTCTGCAGTGTCTTCTCTGCCTTCCTTTATGAATGCCATTTTGCTCCATTAGTACCTATTCAAAATTCTGCTGCGAAGTTACCTCTCTTCATGTGTCTCCGTAGGCCCTTAACTTTCAGCACCCTTCATGGCCACTCATGTATCAGCTGCTGTCAAGAGCTCAGTTCCCACTGGTTATTGCCTGCTTGCTTATCTTTTAGACACTGCCTTGATTTTTGCTTTGGCCTCAGCTTTTCCTCACTCTCAACAAAAGCTGCTGGTGGATGGCTGTAGGTCTATCTCAGAAGCTTTTGCAATTTCTTCGTCCAGGATCCCCTTTGCGGCAATGCCTGTGGAAATAGGAGAGGGAGGGTCTCCTGCTGTCATGCCCATTGCTCATGGTCTTCCTCAGGGAGCTTGCTTCCTTGTCCTTCATCAGGATGTCTTCTACTTGACCCTTATGCTTTCTGGGCCAAGAATCATCTTTTGCAAACTTTTGTAAAAACGTATTCATGGCTTGGGACGGTGGATTCAACAACAACAACAAAAATTATTAATAAATGACTCTGCAAGTGTGCAGCAGCAGTCAGGCACTTTCTGATTTACTGGTTACTTGTTTGCACATTTGTGTAAATGTGGATCTGTTGCTGCTGTTAAACAGATCCTGAAGGAAGGCAGACACAGTCTTGTTCTCATAGTAAGCAACTGAGTCAGTGCCATGAGCAGCAACGCTACTTCTGGGTTTCATCTCCTCAGTTCTGTGTGTAGAAGCACCAGTAGCAGTTAAAATAACTTCTACTCTGAGGAATTAATTTGATTCATATTTTTCTCCCTGTAAATATGCTATTTTACATATGTATTTTGTACAAGCGTTTAGAGTACGTGACTCAAGCAGTACAGTGAAAACATGAAAGTCTTACTGTAGGACAAGTGCTTAATGCCAGTGTTTCTGTTTCTCGTGCACTGAATACAAATCAGCTGTTTTAGGAAAAAGAGCAGAACTGGCCAGTTTAGAGAATTACATGACTCACAAGGTTTCTGTTCTGATTATTTCATGTCAGTGCTGCTGTAGATCTGCTCATTCTTGAAAAATACACCAGTCACAGAGCACAGAGTGATCTCTGCTCCCAGTCTCTGCTGTGAGTAGTGGTGGTGGTGGGACAGGTCCTTCAGCCTTGGTCAAAAGTGCCAGAAAGTGATACAGAGAAAATCCTCTTGTGTAGGCACCGTCTCTGTGGACGTGTGCTGAGGTTCCCTGGAGCAGACCAATGTGTTGAAGTGTTTGGACACAGAGGCCACTCTAGAGAATTACTTTCTGTATTTGAGCTGACAGCCATGACTACTGTGAACCTGAAAGTGGAGAGGAAGAGGGAGGAGGGAAGCGTAAAGAGGCAATCCAAGGATGATGTGTGGAGAGCCTAAGTTTAAAAACAGTGTTGCACATTGTGTTTTTATGGGTTTTGTGAGGGCCTTAGATGCTTGGGCATATCTGTTGGCTTTTTTTACTCTTTTTTACTCATTTTTTTTATAAGGCACAGCAAATAAACCCCCCTTTTTTTCCCCGTACTATTTCCTCACTTGTAAGCAAAATGATACCTGACAACCTAGCATTAGGAAGATTTCAAAATGAGAATTGTTTTGACTTTTCTGATTTGAAGTCTTTGCATTACTAAATGTTTTAAATCAAATTTCAGACAGGGATTTAGTGGGCACAGTAGCATCTCTGTGCAGCTGCTGGCATGGCAGACGTTGGAACCTTTGTATTTTGCCAGAGATGAAACTACTGCTCTGTTTACTCAAATGCCAGAGACTTTGTTTGCGGTGCTAAAGATCCTAGGTTTGATCCTTTATGGCAAATAAAACAACTGTGTGCTCATGCTCGTATTTCATTGCGGTGGAAATATTAGCCTCCGCTCCTGTGAATTTCTGTACAAGCAATCTCTAAAATCAAGAACATGTGCAGTAGGTTAAACCCTTCTGCTTCTCAAAATTTTATGTATTTCAGTGTGTCTTTTGCTTCCAGTGCTCCCCACTTAGTAACTTCATTTCTCTTAAGTTGTATTTTCATGTCTGTAACACGAATTATGTTTGAGTTAACAGTATAGTTGGTTTATCCTGACCTTTCTCACCAGAATTATATTAGCTTGGCCTTTTGTTAATATCACACTGATAACTGTGGCTATTAACAACATGAAAAATCTTGTCTGTACAATAAGTATTCCACATGGGCCTTATAAAAGCAAATAAAAAATTAAAAGCATATGATCTAGTTGTGAGACATATTCATTATAATTCAAATGCAGATAAGAGGAAATACATTGGGGAAAAAACTTCCACGTGGCCCCATTTCCATAGGGGAAA
>NW_010189032.1:0-1330 GCF_000695765.1 Mesitornis unicolor | reverse complement strand
CAGTTCAAATCAATCTAATGCCCCTCCACTCTTCCTGCGTAATCACTAGCCCTAGCTGCCTTCTCAGTATGATGGGGAGATACATAAACAACTAGCAAAACTAATTTTTCTAAGATGAATTAACTGCTTAATGCAAAGGTTATTCAGTTTGATTTGGTGGTGAAATAAGAAGTGTGGGGCTGGATGATTAATAACTCCAAGATGACTGTAAACATTAGCAGAATTGTTTATTTTATAGAGATACCAAGTTATTTTAAGCTTTAACTCTGTCATTCTTATGTTGAATATTTCTTAAACTTCCCAAGTAATTCTAGGTACTTAAGAAAAATAGCTGTAATATAAGATGCAAAGGAATACTCCTAAAAGAAACAGAATTTGTGAGGATCAACAAATAAGGAATTTTAGGTCCAGAAGGAGCCATCTGTCCTTGCAGGGGCAGAATCAATTCTTGGGGGAGGACAAATGTAGATTTTTATCCTGTGATGCTCCATTAAATGCTTAAGATGTGTGCTGAGATAGGTGTTACTATAATAATCATAATAAATATTCCTTCACGGTTGTGAAAATCAGCATGGGACTACTGGGGTAATAATTAGGGATGATTATTGATGTCTTCTATGGAGAGAAATAACTAAACTCTTACTCAGGAAATCATATTCTCATGTGAGTAACTTTTCCTATTATGCTCTCTCTCAAATCCATCCTGTTTCTGGGAGCTGATGGAAAAGCTTATAGCGGGAAAACATCAGCAATATTTTGTGTCTCTGACAAAAAAAGAACCTTCAGTTTAGTTCTGAAGACAACTTAGTTTGATCTCCACTTGGGATTGTCTCTGTTCCTCAATAAATATGTCAGAGGTACCACTGGTGAAACTGGGGCAGTTGTCACACACTGACTCTATCATTCTTGCAGACTGGATGAGAGAACAACTGTGGAAGAAATGGATCATACGATAGAACTACTGTGGAAGAAATGGATCATTTCTTCTGTACCAGAAGTCTCACAAGTTCTTCTGGTTTCTGTAACATCTCTTGTTCATTATGGATTTGAGGACATAAAAGATGTCATGGCAATTCTAATATCATACAAAAATCACTATGTCTTTTTTCCAAACTCCTTATTTAAAAATGACTCTGTTCCAATCTGGACGTGAACAAGTATTATGAAATAAAGATCAACAATAAATGTGTCTATGCAAATACCTCTTTTTACAGATATATGTATACAGACATGCACACACTTATTCTTTCTCTGTGTACTTAGTAGTTACACTTTAAGGATCTTGGAGAATGCAAGCCTCTTTATAAACGAAAGATATTACAAATCCTAA
>NW_010189031.1:60630-66589 GCF_000695765.1 Mesitornis unicolor | reverse complement strand
ATATATATATATATATACACACACACACTACATAAAGGACTAGGATGAACTAGGATGTTCAAGCCT
The DNA here is from genome assembly GCF_000695765.1 of Mesitornis unicolor. Taxonomy (NCBI): domain Eukaryota; kingdom Metazoa; phylum Chordata; class Aves; order Mesitornithiformes; family Mesitornithidae; genus Mesitornis; species Mesitornis unicolor. Next base: position 66,523 of record NW_010189031.1, on the reverse strand, counting down.
TAATAGCAAAGGTCGGGTAAAAAAAAAAGGTTATCTTATTTTCCAAGATATTAAACACTCCCAGTTTTCCTGGACTTCACTAATACCTACTATAATAAAAAAGAGATCTCATAGTGTAATGTTTTTCATCCATTCATAATATATTTGGACAATTCCATTTGCACATGTATTAGAGAATCCATGAAAGCACTGTGAGTAAGGCAGAGAAATTTCATAACTATTAAACTCCTAAATCCAGTTGCAGATACCTATTTTAGCAGACACAGTGAATGCTGTCAGAGGTTCTGCACTTTTGAAAATCAAGCCAGGTAAGCGTCTAATTCTTGTATGCAGCAGTGATTTTCTTGTCAGGATAGTTTCACTAGCTGAAGTGAAGTTACCTTACCAGGAAATGTGTTTGCTATGAATTGAACTCTCGGTTGAAACTGCTGTTCAATCTCACACATGGTTGTCAAGTCACTAAGGCTCAACCCGCATTTCCCAAAAGAAAAACTTCAGTGTTTGTGGGAATATCTAGTCAAAGAAGCACTTCTCATTGGTAGCATTACTTCTACATAGAAATTGCAATGCAGCACAAGCAAATCATTCATCATATGAGAGTGACTGCTTCATATTTTTTATTAATTGAACTTTGAGTTACATATCAGTATGCCAAATCAAACCTCAGATAGTTTTTTCCTACCACCATTGACAAAGCAAATATTTCTTCCTCCTTTGATTCCTTACTGTCACTGTTTCCTGAAGGCACATCTAGTCAATTCAAGAATAGGAAATAACAGTAATATAAAAATGATGTTAGTTTATTGTACAGATTCTCCTAGTCCCCAAATATGAGCTTGCTAGCATGGGAGGAAAGACAATATATTTTCCTAGAAAGTTCAGTCTTAAATGCATTGGATCTTAAATCTGTGGCTACACCAATATTTCAAAAATAAACAAACAGTTAAAAACTAGCACTTTAATTTGTCTTGCAAGGTTTCTATAAGATCTGCAGATAACTGTATCCAGTGACTCTGGCAACTTGTTTTGCAGGAAGGACACTCAAAAAAATCCCAGTAAAATAATTCTGAAATCTCAGGAAAAAAATCAGACATTATCTGTAACTTGTTAACAGACAGGTACACTAAATAAACACTCTAAAAATACTACCACTATTAGTTTTATCAGAAACTAGTAATTGGAGTCAGTGTGGTGGGTTGCCCTTGGCTGACCACCAGGTGCCCACCAAGCTGCTGTCTCACTCCCTTCTTCAACTGGACAGGGGAGAGTTAATATGATGAAAGGCTTGTGGGTCAAGACAAGGACAAGGTAGTTACTCACCAGTTACTGTCATAGGCAAAACAAACTCAACTCGAGGAAATAAATGGAATTTATTACCAATTAAATTCAGGATAGGATAATGAGAAATAAAAATAAATCCTAAAACACCTTCCCCCCACCCCTCTATTCTTCCCAGGCTTACCTTCACTGCCAATTTCTCTACCTCCTCCCCTAGAATGATGCAGGAGGATGGGGAATGGGAGTTGAGGTCAGTTCATCGCATGTTGTCTCCACTGCCCCTTCATCCTCACACTCTTTTCTTGACCCAGAATGGGGTCCTTCCCACAGAAGACGGTCCTCTATTAACTTCCACAACGTGGGTTCTTCCCATGGGCTGCAGTTCTTCATGAATGGGTCCTTTCCATGGGGTGCAGTCCTTCAGGAATAGACTGCTCCAGCATGGGTCCACTGTGGGCTCACAAGTTCTGCCAACAAACTTGCATGGGCTCCTCTGTCCATGGATTCACAGCCTCCTTTGGGCACATCTGTCTGCTCCTGTGTGGGGTCCCCCATGGATTGCAGGTGGATATCTGCTCCACTTCACTCTCCCAGCTGCTGTTTCACAGCAGCTTTTATCCCTCCTTAAGTATGTTATCACAGAGGCACTACTAGCATTGTTGATTGGCTTGGCTTTGGCCAGCGGTGGGTCTGTCTTGGAGCCAGCTGGCACTCGGTCTTTCAGATGCGGGGGAAGCTTCTGGTATATTCTCACAGAATCAGAGTAATTTAGGTTGGAAAAGACCCTTAAGATGATCGAGTCCAACTGTTGATCTAGCATCACCAACTCCACCTCTAAACCATGTTCCTAAGAACCATTTTTACACATCTTTTAAATACCTCCAGGGATGGTGACTCCAGCACTTCCCTGGGTTGATAACACTTTCAGTGAAGAAATTTTTCCTCATATCCAATCTAAATCTTCCCTGGTGCAACTTGAGGCCATTTCCTCTCATCCTGCCACTTGCTACTTGGGAAAAGAGACTGACACCCACATTGCTACAACCTCCTTTCAGGTGGCTGTAAAGATAAGGTCTCCCCTCAGCCTCCTTTTCTCCAGAATAAACCATCCCTGCAACCCCCCACTACCAGAACCCTGCCACATAAACTCAAGACAGTCAGGAAGCAGTCAGTAGTGAGGTACGTGTTAAATTCACTCAAACACATATTTAGTATTTCAGAAAATCATCTTTGCCATACTATTTTTATTTTACTAGTTCTAGCTGAACATTTAAAATCAGATTATAAAACTGCTTGCATGCTCTAAAGCTGTATCAAACCTTGTTGATACATGTTAGGAATCATAGTTTCATTTATCTTTTCAGAAATGCCTGTTTGTTGACTCAAGTGTAATATAGCATATGTTGCACTTCCAGAGGGATGAATTCCTTCATCTTCGGATTTTCGCATTTCTAGTTCAGAATGTTCTATATGTCTTTATTTGATCCATAGCACTGACAGATCCACTTTTAAAAGTCATGAAGAGTTTCTGTGATAGTTCTTCCATATTTATTCTGTACACGTTTACTTAATAAGAAATACGTTTTGTTTGTGATATGTTCCTGTATAATATTAGTAATGTAAGTGATTCAGCACCCCAGAATTGTCATATAGCTTACAAAATTTAACATGAGATCACAGCTTTTGAAAAATATCTGTCATTGTGAAAATCCTTTTATCTGAAAGGCCATAAATAAATAAAACTGTATTTACTTCCACTGAATTAATATTATTCTCTGATGCACTGTAATTCTGCTTTGGGGCTAGATAAATGGCAAACTGGTTCAAACTAAAGCTCCCATATTTGTGAAATTTTACAGATTTAAAGGCAGGGGCTAGGAAATTGTTACCAAGATAAAAAGTGCAAGGCTGCTCCTTTTTATCTACAAAAGATCAAAGGAAGACACATAAATGAAGACTGATAGAAAATGTGGCATGATGCTTTTATTTCAACTATAGTCATTCATCAACCACCATAGAAAGGTTCCAGATAGATCTCTGCATTCACTAACAGTTCAGAATTTCAGGTTTTTATCCAGCCAAATCTGATAGAAAACTTCAAGATACATCAGCCAGTATGTATTTGGTTGCCAGAAATCAATCAGAGATAATTATTTAGTTTCTATGGGGAAAGAGAAGAAAAATGGGTTTAGATGATACCATTTCTCCAAACGATGTGCTGAAAAAATGCTCAGGAGCTCCACAGCCCAGACAGTGTAAATGGGAGTGTTATGGTTTAAGAGTTACCAACCTGAAAGGGAAGGATTGGTGGTGTCTGTACGTCCCTGGGGGGTCAGAGATCAGTACTGTTCCCTCCCCTTTCCGGCCACAGTCTATAAAAAACCGAGGTTTTCTCGGGCTTTTCCTGGCTTTCCTGGGCTGCTTCCTGTCGCATCTCGGGACGGCTGGGCCTAGCTCCACGTGCTCGGCAGCATCCACCACCACCCGCTCCCGGCACCACTGCGGTCCCTGGTGACGAGTCACAGCAGTCGCAGCGGCCACAAGGCACTGCTCGGACACTTCCACTCGGGACTACTGGGATCGGGTTTTGTATATAGTTAAATATCCTTTGTACCTTATTAGTTCCTTTTTTTTCCTTTCCCCTGTTGTTTTATTTTTCATTAAACTTGTTGCAGTCTTAACTTCCAACCTTGTGCGAAGCATTTTTTTTTTTTTATTTTCTCCTATTCCCTTTTCTTAATCCTCCCCCTGGGAGGGTAAGGGACAATAGAGAGAAAATCCTGTTCTCTCTCTCTCTGACCCTTAAACAGAGACAGGATAGGGAGCAAAGGTGCAGATGGGAAAGGAAAACTATCAGTATCAGTCATTATTCCTCCTCTAAATTCTTCAGGGCATGGTGTCTTTGTGAAGGAGAAATCAATAATTTCCTTAATAGACTTAAATAATGAAATAGGTAGTCTTTACTCATTAAAATAAGGTCTACTTCTGTTTTCCCTAAGTTGCCCTAATAATTCATAATTTGTTTTATTACTGCTATATTGCTTATTTTTATGGGTAAAATAAAAAAAGGAAAAGAGTGGATTCAATGTCTTTCATTAAGAGTTGTGGATATTTACTGTGTCTATCAAAGCACGTGGAACTAAAAAGTACAGTATATATTCATATTTGTAGCATTAAAATAAATGTCTTTCCTTCAAAAATCTGAGTCAACTAGTTTTTGTCCTTGCCTCCAAAATCAGTGGAGTTTTTTCATGCCATTTCCTGTTTAAAATATAAGTAATCCACCATGTTTTATCCAGCCTTGCATAACCAGATTGTTCTTATGAGTGATTTTTGAATGGGAGGAAAAATACAAAGAATGGTTGGACTAAATACATTTCATATTTCAGTGCTGTACAAAGAGGATATTAAATTATCATTCCATTCAGAGATATATCAGGCCTATACATATGAATAATTGTTTGTTTTTTGACATTGTACCAAGGTTCATGTTGTCCCTGAACAAATTTGTTTCATGAGAGGAAAAGAATCTTTTAAATAATACTTTTGGAGAGATCTTAAAAATCTGCCTTCCTCCTCTGTTTTAGTGGTTGTTTTCTTTTCTTGGCCTGTGTATGCCTGTGAAAAAATCTGTCATTTCCTGATGAGCGTGGGATACAAAGTGACAGAACAGAGTTAGACAAGTCAGGTAGCAGTGAAAAAACTTTTGCCATCTCTCTCCTAGATGTGCCTAAAGTTGAGAGAAAAAGTTGTTTAAAAAAATCAAATTCCTGCACTTGTATTCTGTGTGGGAAATGGGTTTATCTGCAAAGTTACTCTGTAATAATATTGTGATTCAATGCTTACAATTAATTAGGTGTCATTGATTTGGACTGTTATGACTTTTGAGTAACCCTTCCTTCACTGTAGTATCTTCTAACATTTTTATGACCTTTTAAAATGTTAATCAATAAAATGCAAGAGGAGCAACTCATGAGAACCATCTTGGCCTCAGTGCTGTTACAGCAAAGGTGTGACCTTCAGACCAAGGCAGGAATCAGTGCTTGCTCCAGGTATTTTCCTGCAGCTCTCACACCCAGAGCTACCCTTAGAGACACCCCCACTTCTTGCTCCCAGGCAATTTCACCTCCTTACCAGCTTGTCTGGGTTGACCTTCACCATCCATCACATGCTCATGCACACACCTGCACTCACTCCAGTCACTGGCATCATGGACACAGGGACATTCCCACCCGTGGTCTGACCCCCGTGGCTGCACTCACGCCCCCATACATAGACACACATACACACACACATGCACACAGCATAGAGAGCCCTCACCCAGGAAGGAGTTAGGAAGAAGTTTAATAAGACAGGACAGACAGGACTCGCCAGTCATTCAATTATTAATCCCCTTATCCTTCCATTTTCCCAAACTCGTTCCTCTCCTAAACATCCCGTAACAGTTCATGTGCAAAGCCAAAATGCTCTTCCCCTGCATCCCATGCACCTGGGCAACAGCTACCCTTAATCCAAAAGGTGAGTTGCAGACCTGCCTGTCATGGCTCATGGGGGTGAGTGTCACACCTGCAGGCTGGGGCTGAGGCTCTCCCTGGGACAGCCCTGGGAGAAGCCC
>NW_010189031.1:45787-60599 GCF_000695765.1 Mesitornis unicolor | reverse complement strand
TTTCCTTTGAGTCTTTAATTTGGATTCCCACCTGCCCCTGTGCTCCTCAGGGCATGTGGAGATGGGTCTTGGATGGGCTGAGGACTCCTGTGATGGGCCTGGGAGTAGCCACATCATGGGCTCCTCTACTGTTGTCTCTCTGTGCTCCTCTGTGGAAGTGCAGAAAAGCTTTTATCACATAATCTAACAATCTAGGATTGGTTCACTGTATATTGCTCCTTTTCATTATGAATAAAACTTGGAAGAGAGAGTCATCATGCCAAATTTATGTCTGATAAAATAATAGGCATTGAGACTGGTTGGTTGGTACAGTAGAGGAATGGTATTTTAACCCTGAGCTGCAGTTGAATCAAATGAAAATGTAGCTGAAACATTTTTCAATGCAGTTGCAAGTGAAAAATGCCTTTTTTCTGATGTATTTCAGTTCAGTTTCTGTTTAAAACTCATTGCTCTCTGTGAAAGTAAATGACCCATATAAATGTTGTCTTAGTGGGCTGGAATAACCTACATCACTTCTCTGAAAAAATACAGAGGTAATTTCATAATCTGAAATACTAGTTTTGCTCCAAATGTTATTTACTATTTCTGTTAGTTCAGCTTACAGTGTCTGGATAGAAATTTGAACAATGCATTTTCTGCAATTATATTGATTTAGACCTAAAATTTAAAAGATTTTAATACTCATCCTGCTTGTTATAAGGGAATTAGAAGGCCCTTGGAGGGATTTCTATAGTAGTTAGATTGAAGTTCTTCCTTTTTTTGTGAGATAATTACATTTTTTCCACTCTTTAGTTTTTCATACTTTTCATTCAATTTAAAGCTTCTCTAGGAAATTTATCAGCATTTAAATGATAGGATCAATCATCTTAGTAAGTATCCAATTCTAGATCCAGTCCACCTAATCTATCTGAAATCTGAAATACAAAGAGAGGCTTTTTTTCTGACAGAACTGGAATACATTGGCAGGCCTGTGAAAGCATGCAGAGCATCCAAGAGTAATACAAAATTTGCACAAAGATGAGCTGTAGACATTCTGGTTTGTTGCTCCAGCTGACACAAATTAAGAAAGTGTAACATGATATGGTGAATATTTCCCTCTTGGAACTTGATACATATTTAGTCCTTATACTGGCAGTGAAAGCATACCCATATGTTACTGGATGTGTCCTTGATAAAGTTATTAATGTGCAAGAACACTGAAGTTCCAACTTACAAAGAGATGTTTTGGCACAGAAAGAATAAAAGGTGGATTTGGTTAAGGTACTGAGCAATCATAGCTGGCTTTCTTATTCAGTTTCTTACAAATAAAAACTTACTTCCCACTGGGCAACAATATTGCCTTAGATATTATATGGAGAATAAAAAAAGCTTTTATTTTTAAAATTTTGGCAAACATGCTATACAAATTGATTTTGAGTGTTAGCATACTCAACAATATCTGAAGACCAGAGCGAAAAATGTAACAAGAGCAATCCTAAGCATCCTTGCCTTCAGAAACCATGGCTTGCCAAGGAACTTAGTAGTGCAGGCCATGTGGTATTCTACTGCACATGGCACGGCTGTGCAAGTGCCACACATCCCACAATCATACTGGTGGATATATAGCCCTCAGCTAAACAGCCTGCCATGGTGCCATAGAAATGCCAAAAGCAACCCAAGAGCTCATTGTCCCTCGTCCTGTCGGTTGACATTGTTGCGTTCAGAGATCGTTATCTAATTAACTCTGATGGAGAGGTCTAGCAGCAGAAATGGCAAAACATTTTAGTGCAAAGCTTGCACCATCATCATGGCTTGTGGACCAAGTCTAAAACCCTGGTAGAGCAGTCAAATATCTTTGGAGCACATCAGTAAGAACTGGAGTGCTGCACAAAACTGCAGAGAAAGGTAACTTGTTTGGCACACCACATAACCTGGAATAACAAAGCTTCAAATTAGAAGAGGTTGGAATAAATTATGATGGACACTTTCAGGAAATCAGTATTCCTTTACTATACTCCATTTGAGACCCATATTTAGTTGCAGTAATTATGTCAATTATTGTAGAAGCAGACCTGCGTGTTTAACTATTTAAAAAATTGGCTTGAACTGTTAATTCTTGAGTTTCCTAACAAATCCTTACAGGGATGAAGAGGCACAGTTCATATGCCTATTTTGTTTCTTTTTTTGGGGTATCAATTAGATAACTCTATATTGATATAATCTTATTTATACTTGGTTAAATATTCCTTTATTACTGTAAGAGAAAAAAAAAACAAGCTCTGGCTTTTAATAATCAAAATGGATATTCTCCTTCAATTAAATCTAGTTTAGGGGACTAGATAAAAGTTTCTAAAATATTGCATATACAAAAGAAACACTCCCAAGCTCTGATCCCATGAAAGATAGAGGAATAAAAGGAAATATATCTTGTTACCATGAAACAAATTTTTAAATAGAAAAGAAGTTCCATGTTGCATCATGCATTCACATTATGGTTACACAAGCTGGAATTCTTCTAAGTGTCATCCTTCACATTCCCCAGAGAAGATGCCTGCATGTAAATGCAACTCATCTCCACTTGGACATATATCTTCTTCCCCTGTTTAGATCATAGGAGGCCTTAAAGGCTTCTGGGCTTACTGAGGGAGTGACTAAGCTCACAGACTTCCTACAAGGCACACAGAAGTCATTATATCAAAAATAAACACCACACCCCTTTTGTGCTTCTGTAAATGCCATTTGTAATGTTCTACAAAAAAACCTTGTCAGGAAAACAGGGTGAATTAGAAAACAGCCCTGTAACAAGAGGACTCATGGGACAATAGGGTCACAGCTTCCCATCATGAGGAAGAGTTCACTGAGGACAATATGCCTGACACACTGCTTTTGTCCCCAGCACAAGTCAAGAGGGTAATAAATAAAATAAGCCATCAGCTTGGCACAAGGCCTTGAACTAGTCAGAGCACCAAGAATCACATCTTGCTTGGTGCTTTTTAGATGAATCGCAGCCCGGAACTAGCATGTTATATGCTATGCTTAAACAGATGATTTATTCCTGAAAATTTTTCAACCCTAGATGAAGTTGAACTATCCTTTTTAGCTATTTATATGTTGTTCATTAAAAAAATAAAATAAAAAGAGGGATGTTTTACTTGTTAATAAAAAAAGCTGCTCAGTGTAACTGGTGGTCATCTGTAGCTAATTGTATTTCATTCTTACTTGGACAAGCCTTCATTGAAGAAACATTAAATAAAGCCTTCACTTTATGCTCAAAAACACCATTATGAATAATGTACATAATGCATGTAACACTTAATTTTGATATAAAGCTACATGATATGACAATTCCATCTCCATTATTTTTCTTTTCAGCTAAGGACTAATTTTTGGACATCATGAGGGTCACTATCTTCATATGGATTCTCCTGAAGCTTCCACTCACACGAACAAGCAAAGATAACTTACTTCGCTAGAGGCTTCAGAATAATCCATATAACAATGACAGAGTCAACCTCCATATGTAAAAAAGATCACAAAATTGACACTTCAGATGTAAAATGGAAATCAAGCTCTTTCTTGGGGTTTTGCTAGCTTAAAAATCTTGCCATTCCAGTTTTCTTTAACTGTGGTTCAGAGAATGTTTACTTTGGTTTTTATTTCACTGCTCTTCTTTTTCTTTTCTAGGTCATGCATTTCATTATTTCCCCACATTTTAGCTCATTTCTGCTCTGCTTATGTAAGGAAGTAAGATGGGTGCCACACATCAAGGGCAGAACTGAAAGCACTGGTTCTTCAGTTATTACCAGAGGATTCCCATTATCAAAATGCTTGTGGCAATTGTAGTGTCTGCTTCCGTTCCAGCCTCTACATAAGGGTGAAGTAAATGATATTACACAAGAGCAACAGAATAAATTCTTTGAGTTAAGGGTATGTGACTTTTACCAGAAATGTAGCCTAAAGCAGAATAATGTTCACAAGTTCCTGGAACACACTGGACCTAAAAGAGACTAAGTAGGGAAGAAGAAAAACAGCAGTGTCATTTAAATGAATACCTTTGGGGAAAACAGAAGAAGTGCTTGTTTGTATCTTCCAGTTTCTGAATGCATTTGAGCATGTGGACCAGCAGCATGAGCTGTCACGAGACCAGAGGGAGAAATCACGACTGTGTCAAACTTGGTCTTCATCACTGCTAGTAGAACAGTATTCCTATAAGAAGAGACTAGAGATATCACAGCAGATTCTCTTCAATATTCAGTAATATTCAAGGTTATCTGATCTGTTCATACCACACTGTGCACACTTGTTCTCCAGTTGTATTATTATAGCTGTGTGCAATGGCTCTGGGCAGGTAAAGGACAGACGTTGGTTTACGGACAGCAGTACCAACAATGGGACAGATTTATGTCTTCAGGCCAGCCCAGATGTGGAGCAGGAACTTGCCATGCTGCTTCACATCACCTCCAGTCAGCCATGGCACAAACAGGAATGGGACATTTACATGCAGAATGGATTTAATAGGTATCCTGCTGGCTGCTGTGGCCGCTGCAGTTATTGTGCTGGTTGAGTTGGAAGATAACAGCTATAAAGAGAGACACTTATGATTCCCTTCATCTCAACCAAAATCTTTACGCAACAAAAGCTGGTCACGAGCATCAGTCTGATACTAGGCAACCTTTATGCAGCTATTGTTGGCTATTTAGCACATCAAATAACTAGATCTCCATGTATTCTACTACTCTGCAGCACATGGGATACAGCTTTCCTGAGGGATATAGGGAGTAGCTGGGAAAAGCGTTTTCTAAGACTGGACTAATGTGTGTAAACAGAAGAAGTTATACTTAGAAAAGAATTAGACTTCATATTACTAGTTTCTTCTCCATGAAGAAGTGGACTTAATGACTTCAGCAGCTGTTTATTAGTTAGCTGAAAAACAGCCTTAAATTAATTACTAAAATATGAGTGCACGTATAAAATGTTACAGCTGCACTCCCCATCTTTCCCCTTAGTTTAGTTTACACGTCACAAGTTCTGTAACAGCTAAAATATAGTCAGAAAACTCATCTGACCACAGCCTGGATGGGTATCACTACTGATGTTATATTTTGTGCAAGGTGAAGGAATTTGAACCCTTGGGCAACTATTATTAAAATAAGTGCTTTCGGTTGTGCTACCTGGCAAGGTTCTCAGCAGTCCAAAGAGGGAAAAGAGCATGAAAATTGAACTACATTTTACTTTGAGAAGTGGCCTTTCCTGTTAAGTACTGAATTATAATTCAGAACAGTGTGTGGAGCTTTGTACTGCTGTGCCCTATAAAATACTCTTTCTACAGAGGAAGCTAGTCCCCAGTGTTTTTAAGTTGACATCTATGTGAGCAATAAATCTGACACACAAACAGAAGTAAGAAAATGATGACTTGCCATTATTTTAAAACAGATATCTAGCTAAAGCACTTTAAGAGCAAAGACACCTTCAAGATCCTGTAAAAATGGGTTATTAAATTATATGGTTGTATATATGGAAAAAGGTATTTTTCTCTCTTTTTCTCCACTGCCTGCAAAGAATAATCATTAGTCTTCTGTGGTATGAACTATGTCAATGCTAATGATTTAGAAGATGACTTTGAGACTGTTTCTTTTATCTGTAGAGCCAGTTTAGGGAGCCCTGTCCTTCCTCCAGCCTTCCACATTGCTTCTCATTTTTGCTTCCTATCTCAGTTTATATGGTTGCAAGTCAGGGCTAACTGTGTTTTAATTATCATCCTTCATGAAATGTTCATCACATGATGGCCTCAACAAAACAGTAAAACAAACAGCAGAACAAAACAGACTATTATCTAAGATTGCAATAAACAAAGAGAAAAAAAACTAATTTGTAAGCAAAGAGGTTATAACATTTGCATCACATTGCATAAGTTGTTAAACCAAACCACATTTTTATTTCAGAGTTGATTTGTTTTTTAAATACAAGATAAAAATAGAGCAAGCCAATTCTGAAGACTTGTTTTATAAAGCTAGAGGGTTCTTTGCTACTAAAATTAGAGTAGAATCCTAAAGACATAAACAGCAAGCATTTTAAGAAACAGGTAGGAGATGGAGACTTAAATGTAAGTGCATCAAGCATCCCTGCAGGAAGGCAGGATAATGAAATTGTACTGATTTTCTGCAGCATTGAAGAATGTCACCATATGTTGCTGCTCTCACCAAGATAGTCCCTGTAACATTTTTTTCTATTGTAATTCACTTTGAAAAGACAAAGCTTTGATTTTATCTTGGGACAATGTGGTGCACACAGTTCAAATATTTTTTTAATTACTTGGTTATATGCTCCATGCCACAATGCAATGACATATTCTATTAAGAAATTAAATAGTTAATTATTTATGTATCTAATAATATGCATACAATACCCAGCATTTTATTACACTTCCTTGTGCTTATCATCCAAATATTAGGTTATATTTAAAGTATACCATTTCAGATACACAATATTATCCTTAGTTTCCATAGTGTTTGTCCACTCATGGTATACGTCTTTGTGCCATTCATTTAAAGGAAAACTTTGTTTTCCTCAGTCATGAATTGAAGGTGATGCCCACAAGAGATTTCTAAGCCATAATTACTGATTGTGAATGCCTTGTAAAATAGTTTGAAAAAAACATGCTGTAGAAACATTGCCACCATTAGATATGATATAATGTATCAAATGGATATAATGTACATAATATTAACCATTACTGAAGGAGAACAAGGGTATTTCTTGCTGATCTGACAATGTTCCTCTGTTTGAATGTGTGTTTGGACATCACATGATAAATCAACATGTAAGTTTGATTACAGGACTCTTCATAACTCTTAGTAGATCAATTTGTTTCCAGAGACCCCATGACACTTCTCAGCTCAGACACAGCCTCATCTCTGTGCCTTGTTGGCTCTGTACTTCCAGGCATGAAGTACAAAAATAAAGGGGAAGGAAAGAAAAGAGACAAAAGCACCTACTGAAGTAAACACACTCTTTGAGGAGGGGAAGAGAAGATGCTGGATGTGTCACAAGAGGAATGGGAGCATCCCAAACCTCCCCAGCATGGAAGGCAAGGGCGGAGAGAAGTAAGAAGCCACTGCAACTAAGAACCGAGGGAGCATACAAGAGAAGCTGATGGGACGGAAGAATCATAGAACCATGGGATCATTAAGGTTGGAAAAGATCATCAAGTGCAATCATCAATCGAAGATCCAAAGTCCAGGATCCAGCTGAGGCTGCATTACCATCAAACTGCCATTGTCTCACAGCTGGGCAGAGGAGGGAACAGAGGTGAATCCTGGGCTGGGGGCTGCCCTCTTGATCATGCTGCTTTCCCTGTGCCCCACCATCTTGCCACTGTGTAAGTCTGCAGGTGTGCAACAACCATGCTGAGTCACCTGTGATTTTGTGACAGGTGTTTCAAAAGAAAATGAAGAGCAATGGACAGCAAGTTAATTCTCAAGCTGCAACTAAGAGCTATTTTTAGCGTAATACCTTATCTAATACCTTAATCTGTATAAATTCACAAACCATAAAAAGGACCAAATTTTGGCCTAGGATGAAAATCTAGTTTCACAGGCACAGACTATGCATAATTAATGACTGACTAATCTGGCAAGCACTGCTATCAACTTCAGTCCTGTGTCTAAGGTTCCCATCAAAGCTCATTGGATTTTAATGCTAAACTGAGGCTAGAATATGAAGCTAATCACTTGTATTCATTTAGATATGAAATCCCATACAGGTTTCAAAAATCTTATTAGTATAGAACTTGTAAAAACCTATTTTTTAAGTTTAATAATTTAAAATTATGCTTATAATAATCCCTGCAAGTAAAAAGAACATTCTAATTATAGATCTATATACTGTTTGTTGGTACATATTTGTACTAAGGGCTGTAGAAATTACTATGAGAAACTGTATGCCATACAGTGAAAAGCAAGTCATCTCTCTGTTCAGTTCTTCTATGTGAGCCTCTAAAAAATACTGAAAAACCAGCTAAGCAAGAAGTTTACTCACTGTGTAATATACATGAAAAATCGTTTCGGAGAATCAGGCATTCCATTACTAATCATAGGATTTTGCCTCAACAATCCTCAAATTAAGAAGTAAAAAGAAGTTATAACTATATTAATGAATAATTTATAATGAATTAAAGGAGAAAGTAATCCAAGATTATTGGAAAGATAGAGAGAAGATAATTATTGAAGGAAATGCAGTTAAACTATTTTGATGTTTAATTAAGAGACTAGCTATGGGGCTTGCATTAAAAAAAAATAATGAGATATTTGAATTATGTTTCCACCTTAAAGGCAAGTGCTAAAATTGGAAGGCATGAAAACAGACATGGTGATATTGTTGGTACTATGGGTTACTAAGCAGAAAAAAGAAAAAAAATCTTAAAGAAATAAAATTAATTCAACTTGGTATTTGTGAAAATTTCTCACAAAATATATTAAAGGAATATTTAAAGTCCTGTTCTTTTACAGAAATATTTTAGCATTTACTATATATTAACATAGCTCCTAGTCTATCTGTACCCTATTCTACATGCTTCTCCAAGATCTGGACAAATAATTGAGGAATAACATTTACTTAAATGTTTATGATTATCACTATTATTGGTTCCTTTTACAACATTAAGCCCAAGAAATCTGAATCTGGTCTGTATTCAATGTGCTAGTTTTGCTTAGAAGTCAAAAACATAGGTTTCACAACCTTCCAAGAAAACACATGGCCCCACTATTTACAGCTATATACCATTTTATGTCTACTTTATGTCTCTTATGTGGACCTCCGCATTAGTTTATAAGGGCTCCTCAACTGTTCCGTGGAAAAGACAGTTTAACAGAAATTGTTGAAGTACCTCACAAATGCTGAGATTTTTCCAGTACTTGCTTTTTTGTTGTGTGGGGTTTTGTTTGGTTTTTTTTTTATTTAACTGAAATAATGAAGGTGAAAAGTGTGCATTTGTCATCGGTGTATCTCTTCATAGTGCTTTGCAGCATAAAAAGATGTATGTTGCATATCATAACAGATCTTTGTTCTTCCTGAAAATTAAACATAAGCACGCCACAAAGCTTCATGGCAAATCAACCTAAGCATTTATAAGCAGGAAAAAAAGCAATTAAGAAAAACCAGATACATGCTCAAAAAAACACTCACTTTTTGTAGAGTCTCTGAAACAAATGTGGTCAGGCAAATAACCTTAAGGTGATATATCCTTATTTTTATGTCCATTTTAAATATATTCTGCTTCAGCATCATCAGCCAGAAATGTGCTCTATTCATTTCAAGATTTTTGGATACTCCTCTGATTGATACTGCTGACACAGCCTTAAAAAGATAATTTTTCATTTTTTGGCTATTTACCACTGGCAATTGACAGCACTTTGGGCCAGCTCCAAAACCTGTCAAAGCCATGAATAATTCATCTCCTTGCTCAGTTAATAGCTTGTTCCCTTTCTCCTTTCTTGCATCAATTCATATGCAGACTGTTCTCCAAGCCTGACAAGTGGGGTAACTTCAGCAACAGCACCAGCACCAAGAGATGGCCCATTTGAAGTCTAGTCATCTGCCAATAACACTTGGAAAGAGCACCTTCTGAGATACCTTTAATAAGCCCACTCCCCAGTCTGTAAAGCCCCAAAGCATCTCTAAACATCAAAGCCAGAAGCAGAGACAAAGGGAGAAAACACTCGCCTTCTCTCTATCCTACTGCTCATGGAAGCTGGAGAAAAGCCAAAGGGAAAGGAGAAGCAAACACAGAAGGTCCTATTACCAGAGCAATCTGGCCATGGAAAGCATACAGAAGCATTGCTCCCTGATAGCCTCAGGGAAAGCTGGGAGCAGAACTTCAGATATCTGAGTTAGCAAGGCTTTTTTTTCATAGCTGAAGACTTTAGGATGCTTTTCAACAACTTATCTGAAATCCTAGCCTACAGCATTGGTAGCGACTGAAATCCCGTTCCCATGTCATGAACATTTCTTTAAGATCCTTTGGAATGCAATATTGCCATCTGTTTTCTGTTGTTAACAGAGCTACCAAGCTTTGCATGGCTCCACACGGGGTACTTTCTCAAAGTCCCTGAGGTACGTTGCAGATTGATATACTTGTATGTCAAGTGTCAGCCTTTAATTAACTCAACCCGCAAATGCAGTGTTAGGGTAGGGTTCAGAGCATGCCTGTATGTGTGGAACAGGAAAGCTAGTAGCTGCCTTCCTTGGAAAATTGAGTAGCCATATGGAGAGAAGACTGGTAGGTGGTTGGTATAATGAATTGCTACAGGTGTGGGATGTATATGTGTGTGGGAGGGAATCTTTGCTGGGCTTGCTTGGTAGCTGTAGGATGAAGATAACTTGGAGTAGTTGAGTGCTTTGGGAACTGGAAAGATCTGCTGGAGGGACTAGGTGCTGCATTTGTTCTGTTAAGCTTCTGGAGAACTTGGAGGTGGTGAGAGGGAGTGTTAGCTTTGCACCCCATGTAATGTTGCTACCACCCTCACAGAGACTGCTGTTGCTTCATACTGCCCCTTCACAGCTGGGATTCATAAGAGAAGGATCACTTTTGAAAAAACAGCAGTCAAAAAACAATTCTGCAGCCCAGCATACGAGTGATGATGTATGGCAGGCTGTGCCTCTTACCTGGCATCATAGCAGTAATAGAGCATTGCTGCCAGGTCCTTTGCTGAAAAAAAAAAATAAAATAAAAATGGGAGTCTTGCTGGCATCAGTTCCTCTCTACAGTCATAGCAGGTTGCTTCTGTTGCTGCACAGAGGCAAACACTCAAGGTGCCAGACGACAATTTTTGGCCCTTTTCCTGAATCTTTATAAACCATATCCGAATGTGAATTTTTATTTTCCTTCAGGAAGAGAGAGTAGTGTTCTTTCACTTTGATGACAGGACAAAAACTTCCCTATGATATGTCAGTTTTTGCTTCTGGTTGAATCAAGGTCATGGCTTGATATATTGCACAATTATATTTTTTTCCTTTTTTTTTCATCCTTGAGGGCTCCAAACCAGTGCAACAGGTTTGACAGTTCTCTGCACCCACATACCTTCATCAAGAGTCTTCCTAACTTGAGTAGTTTGCAAGTTTAGGTCCAGCCTTTGAATTTAGAACACTGACATTTGATTGACATGGAATAAGGTGGCAAGTAGTAATAAACACCACTGATGTTGTATGCCTTTAGCCCATAAATTAGACGTGTGGCACAGAAACAGCTCTGACCAGTGCATATGCCTCTAGGGTCCTTTCAGTGCTGCAGGGGTTTGAAGCCAGAAGCTTTCCTCCACTAAGAGGAGGAACTTAAAGAAAATTATTCCAGAGCCCTGGAATATGACCTGTGATGGTGTTGGCAGATATACAGAGATGCTATCTTCACAGTAACAACAGTGTTTTGTTTGCCTGTATTTGTCTTTTGGATATGCTAATATTAGAATCTGTGTGTCTTTTGCAAAGACAATACAAACAACTTAAATAAAACCTCTCTTCTATCTTTTTTTCACAAAATAGTAATGCCTTTATTAAATAGGGAGGGGAAAAGATTTTTTGTATACTGGAGGCACTTCTAATAGTCAGGCAACTTTTCAGACTTGTAATTCAAACCAGTCACTGATGTTTGAACAAAGATGGTAGTACTATTGCAAGTGGACACTTACTATAATAACACAGCCTTGATTTCTGAATTTTCTCTCACACTGGGTAGAAATGTTTTTATAGAAAAATATTTCCTAGAACTTCAAATACTGAAATATAGCTATTCTTATTGATTACAAATGTTTGTGCTGTAATTAGAACTACTTTTTGGGTTTTGGCTAGGACTTGGGTCACAAAGTGTAAAAGTTAGCATGTAAGGTAAGGTTTTTAGTATCTCTGGAGTCTCTCTGCTGTATTCTGATCTTAGATCAATTAGGCAACTCACTATATGAAATGCCTATTTAGATCTGTTGTTCTGGCAGAATAAGGCTCTATATTGCATATTTTTCCATTACATTTTCTGTTGTGCCAATTTAGACATGATTTATCTGTAGGTGTTATCTTCAGATGGGATGGCTCAGCCCTACAGATCAGGTGTAAAATGTGAAAACAAAAGTTAAAGAATGAAAAGAGAGATCTTCAACCAATCCTTCAGAAATTGTAAGATTTGCCTGAAATTAGGAAAAAAATAATAAAAATCAATTAAATTATGGATTTGTAATCTTTTTTTACGTGCAGGAAACGCTTTTCTTTTGAAAAATCTAACCAAATTCCTCAAGCATGAAATGACTTTGATCCATTTGGAAGAGTTCTGTTGATGCAAGCAGCTATTGCATTTTCCTGGTTCCCCAAATTCTGTGCAAATGATTTTCTGTTGTCCCCACCTTCTGGCGTTAATTGCCCTCACAGATGTTTATATCTGCTTTCCCAGGATTTGCCAAGATTCATTTCACTCTTTCTCCTTACAGATCTGGTGCTACAGAGGTGGATTGAGTGAGAATGTTATTCGCAGAAGACAGACAACTCTACCTTTTCCTCCATACTCAGATACTTCTGCATTCTTGAAGGGATGACATGTGCTGCTCTCTACAGTAGCACAACTAAAGCACTCTAGGAAGCAAAAAAGTTTGGAAGACAGTCTTTCAGATTGGATTCTCCTTCTTCAAACATGATAAATTTCTGGGGGAAGGTCTACAGAACTTGGTATTTATTTACTTTTCCTTCTAAAGTGGGCACTTCTGAAAAGTGTAAGACAAGAAACACTAGCAATTTAATTTCAAAGCTCCTAAAAAATCCTTCAAATAGAAATACTTTTTCTTGCTTAGGTGAAATGACCTGAAGTGTTAATTCCAAGTTATTTTAATGTTAATCTCTATTTTCCCTAGCTGAATGTTATCCTTGAGGATGAAGATGGGTTAAAATAGAGATTCCCAATGTGTCAGACATTGTGGCCAGACAACAGTGCTCCCTATGCACCAAGAAACCCACCAATCCTGCAATGCTCTAGAAATTTTCAGTCCTGTGTGGGAGCTGTAGCCTGACCCCAGACCAGAAGGTAGAAACACAGGACTCAAAAGGCAACACAGAAAACATTCTGGTTAGGATCAAATCAAGCTGAAATGAAGTATTTTGCTGTGAGGTTTCTGATGGAAAATCAGAACTTCAAAAATTTACTAGGATGAACTGCACTTGGTACAAACAGCTTGTCGCATCAATAAATCAATTCAGCAGAAGATCTCAGCTGGCTCTAATCACATCTGTTACACACATTTTCTTTGTTTTCCTGAAATACAAATTCAACTGTTTATAAGGAGATGGACTGCACATTCTGTTTAGGTATTTTGGAGGAGAACTGGAAGACCAATAGCAACATTTCTGCCATTGGTAATGGCAAAAATTGTCAAAAAAGGGTGATGAAGCATTGAGTCCTTTGGTCTCTGTTTATGTTTATGCTTGGTTTATATTTAGGTATATTAGTGAAGAATCCAATATTCTGTATATGCTAGATGAACATTAAGTAGCTTTTACTAAGGTCCCAGGGATGGGCTTCATTAAAATGTTGCTTATACATTTTTTTTAATTTCTGTAGGTCAGAAAGAGTGCCTGCTTAAAAAGCATTTTGTTTTTTCACCACTGTGAGCAACTGTCTACTACCATCCATTCCAGACAAAGATACATTTCCATAATTGCTAAAATAATGAGTCATAAAACACAATATAAGATTTTTAAAAACACAGTGTGTTACTTGCTTCATTGTCATAACTCTTCTTGAAAATAGAATAGAAATAAGAGGTATTTTTACTGAATTTCAGGGTTTTTTTTAAATGTAGCTGCTTATTTTAATTAAAAAAATACATTTTTTAGTACAGCTAACATTTATTAGCCTTGGTCATCTAACACAGGTGTGTGAGAACTAACTGGATGTTGCCAATAGATATGTGCTTAACAGTACAATTTCAGATAAAAAATGTTTGTATTGCCCAGAAGCAGAGGAGTTCCAGTTTCATGGTAGACTGTTCAGATTCACAATCAGCAAAACCATAACTATTTGCATGAAAACTAGAGAGAAAGAAAGAGTTTGTAAATTTGTCACATTACTTTGTAAGGTTTTTTTAGAGAATAGTTCTCAATATAGCAAGAGTAATTGTATCCAATCTACTTTAAAGTGGACTGAGATAAAACAGCTTCAGAAATAATAACTAAATGTATCAAATGTAGAATTTAACACTCTCACAAGATCTTCTTTCATGTCCAACTGAGGCTATATTTATCACTTCTGCTCTTTTTCAAGTGAAAATTACCTCAGATACGAAGTTTACATTTTCTTATTCAGCTCTAACAGAAGCAAAGCACAAATGTGGCTCTGTGTAGAGCCTCTCTCCAGTGCCAGGTCATTAGTATTCAGAAGAGAAGAATTATTTTTTAGAAAGCGTTTATTTCTTCTGACAAGGCAAGTTGATAAGAAACATTCCAGCAAATGAAAGACAAAAATAAATGAAGGAGAAAAGATTAGATGGTGACATTTAATCCTTGAGAGCAGCATATTTTTACAGGGTAGCTATTATCATTAAGTTACACCCAAATAAGAATGGCTAGCAACAAAAGCACTGAAAGTTTAATTAAAGGCTACAGAGACTTTAATTTAGCAAAAGTAGTGTATAGTTTTTTCTAAAGCTACAGGAGTAGTGATCTGGGATGGATACAATGTGGGTGAGGGAGAGCTGTGTGGAAGCACCTCTCATCTTCTTCACTGTGAAAATCACAATGCATCTTCTAAAATGAAGCCTTGCAGCAACAGAAGTAGAAATAAATAGCAGAAGAGAGAATAAGCTGA